>NW_026000196.1:21202818-21269156 GCF_001458135.2 Marmota marmota marmota
AACAAATAACCCAATCAACAAATGGGCCAAGGACCTGAACAGACACTTCTCAGAGGAGGACATATAATCAATCAATAAGTACATGAAAAAATGCTCACCATCTCTAGCAGTCAGAGAAATGCAAATCAAAACCACCCTAAGATACCATCTCACTCCAGTAAGATTGGCAGCCATTATGAAGTCAAACAACAACAAGAGTGGCGAGGATGTGGGGAAAAGTGTACTCTTGTACATTGCTGGTGGGACTGCAAATTGTTGCAGCCAATTTGGAAAGCAGTATGGAGATTCCTGGGAAAGCTGGGAATGGAACCACCATTTGACCCAGCTATTGCCCTTCTCGGACTATTCCCTGAAGACCTTAAAAGAGCGTGCTACAGGGATACTGCCATATCGATGTTCATAGCAGCACAATTCACAATAGCTAGACTGTGGAACCTCCACTTGGCCTCAGATAACACCATCCTGTTCTCAATATCTATGTGATTAACTTTTTAGATTCCAAATACGAGTGAGATCATGCTGTCCTTGTCTTTCTGTGCCTGGCTTATTTCACTTAGCACTTCCATCAGTGTTGTCAGAAATGATAGGATTTCATTATTTTTATGGCTAAAGAATATTCTATCATATATGTACCACCTTTTTATTAATCACTTATCAGCTGATGGATAGAACTATCCAAATAATTCAAAATAAATATTCAATTTTTGAAAATATTAGAAAAGTTTTCTCCCCTTCACATTCATCATTTTAAGATGACTTTTGTTAGTTCTGTTAACTGACAAAATGGTGAAGGATGGAAAATTCCCTTCATAAAAGTAAAAATGAAATTAGATTATGGTGAGTTCCTGGGAACTCATTCAGGAAACTCAGACAAACATCCTTGGATAAATCACTTTGCTGCAAGAAGGGCATTTTACTTCAAGGATGATATTGACAGAGAGTGTGACACAGATAGATGATAGGGAATTTGAAAAAACACCTCATGTAGAAACCTAGACTATCCAAGGAGTAATAAATACTAATGAAAGATATAAACATGGGGCTGGATTATTAAACTAAACTGACTTGATCTTTATAAATTGTTCATCTTCCAGAAGAGGAAACTAAGTTCTGAGTAGCTTGTTCAATTTCCCCAAAACAGAACTAGCTAGGGACAGATCTGGATCTAATGTGATTCTAAGCCACAAGCCCCCGCTTTCTCACTTTATTAATATTTTGTCTTTTACTTAATGCAAGCCCAGTCTCATAGCCAGAAAGAAAATGAGTTTCTTCCCTCCATAAGCTCATGTAAATGCCCATCCAGCATCTATCATTTTCACTGGTTTTCTTTACTCTAAAGAAGGATCTCTTACATACGTGTAATCCATGTATTCTGTCTATCTCCAAATAGCAGAATTAGGATCAAGGAGAGGAAATTCCAAGACAACTGAGATCTGTCATACAAATAAATATATAATGACAAGACCTTTTCTGAAATGAGGTAGATTGCCTCTTAGAGGAGGTTTCGATACTGTATATACTCTGAAGAGAATCTTTGGATTTTAGGAGACTCTGTGGGGTAATTCACAAGGTCCTTTCCAACTCTAAATTTGTGTGCTCTCATGGTTATGACTTCCAGTGCCAGCTTACTGTTGGAATATCCATCCATACATGTGGCTTCACCTTTCCCGTGAAAGTTCCTCTTCTTCCAATTCCAAAAGTTTTTGTTTTCAAACTCTATGTGAATCAATGTTGAAATGATGGGGCAAATTTCTTGTTCCTTGAAATGAAGCTACTTATGGAATATATAAACTACTCAAGGCCTCCAAGAATGTTTAAGTTCAGGGTTTTTTTTTTCAATATATATAGATGCTTTCCTATTCTGGTAATAATGTATGAACTTTGTGAGAAATGTGAGGTAGAGTTTCAACAAAGAGCAATGTGTTTCTAATGATCCATATACTTTCTTCTTCCCAGGAGATGTTATGCTTCTTGTGCATTTGGGAGCAAGCCAATTCACCACATTTTTTCTTTTTTTTCCTCCCCTTGTTTTCGGGGTTGAACTACTGAAATTTTGCCACTCATTTTATTTTAGGCAAAAATAACAAGAGGAAAATGCTCCAATTATTTTTATTCAGTTTTGTATTATAGGATTGTAGAGTAATAGTTTCTTGTAGTTAAAAGAATTTTGGATCAAGGTTGAGAGAATATTCCCTCAAAAATGATATTTCATAGTTTATACAATATAAACAAATAGTTCTAGAATAAATTCAACAGAATATACAGTATGATACCAGTTGGTATAGAAGAAACTGTATCTACCCCTTGAGTGTTCATAGCATAAATCTCTATTACACGATACCCCCACTCACGGAGAAGATGGTGCCCCCAACCTCACAGAGGGGGATCTTCCTCTTCCAAACTGGGGAACCAAAAAAGACTATATAGAATATATGATATAGGTTCTGGTCAAAACAGGGAAATGTTGGTCAAAGGGTGAAAACTTAAAACTGTATGATGAACGAGTTCTAGAGATCTAATATACAGTATGGCTGGTGGTGGATTTGTTTAATCTGATTGTGGTAATCATTACAAAATGAAAACATATGTCAAAGCATCATTCTATACACATGGAATGTATTTAATTTTTGTCAATTGAATAGTTAAAATTTATAAATTAAATATTTTAAAAAATAAAATAATGGTATAAACCATCATTATTGTTAAATAATCTGCCCTAATACAAAAGAGATATGAAACTAAGATATTCCCAAGTGTACAGAAAGAGCCACCAAAGGAAAACATAAACAACATAAGTCAACTGTAATATAACAAATTGCATTTAACAACTGATTAATATAAGAATTTAGTAGTAATAATTGATAATGTTTGTTTCACACTCTGTACATGAGAGACAGTTAGGGGACAGAGAATAGTCTGGACTTGCCTATAAACCTTTATGAATCTGAGATAATTTTCCAGATTTGCATGACTCATATTCTTTGAGAGCATTCTATTCTTTCTGGTCCAGACCTTGCTGAATCCAGACCTGTGTGTGCCTTCTCTCCTTCACTTTGGGCACATTTTTCCTTCCCCTGCTTTCCTGTGGGAACACACAACCTCAAAATCTCAGTGGTTTACAGCAATGAACAGATATTTCCTATCTGGATTATATATCTGTGGCTCTGACTCATGTCCTCCGTTGCTCCAGGGTCTAGGTAGAAGGAGAGCTACCCAACTCTTGGGAAATGCCATATTCATGTTACAGTGAAAGGTCTGCTTGTGTCGTGGGAAGGATGGGAATGTTGAAAGAAAAAGTAGGTCCCTCAGTTCCTGTGTCCCAATCAGGCAGGATTATTGGTGGCGCGTGCACGTGCGTGCGTGTGCCTACACACACACACACACACACACACGAACCACAAGTGGGTGTGCACATCAAAGATTTACTGAAAGCAAAATTTCACTCGGCATAGACATCAAATGGTACAATCTCCAGCATGAGAACGACACTGGTTTTCCCCAGGGGATCCTATCTATGCACCCCTTTAGTTTCCGGTTTTGTCAGGCCTCAGAATCCTATTGATACCAACCAAGCTGGTGTGTTGATAGATTCCTTTTCAATGCTCAATTTTGGTGGTGATATTGACTAATTGTTTATGTTTCAAGGCTTGTTTTGCATGTGGGGAGGTAGTGGGAGTCTTTGTTCTGCCCTTGCAGTTTGTAGGTCCCCTGTGATCAGGGCTGAGACATCTTGTTCTCTTGAGAGAGGTGGTTGCACATCCAATCTTTTTATTATTATTATTATTATTATTATTATTATTATTATTATTATTATTATTTAGTTGTAGATGGACACAATACCTTGATTTTATTTTTATGTGGTGCTGAGGATTGAACGCAGTGCCCCATGTGTGCTAGATGAGCACTCTACTACTGAGCATACCCCCAGCACCTGCACATTCTCTCTTATTGAGAAATCTGATTTTATTTCCTCTATGACTGTGTCCCTGTCACTTCCCATCATTCCTTCTAATTCCTATCTATCCCAACTATCCAGTGGACCTTGCACACTGCCACTTCTGGTCCTATTTCATCTGCCCCAGCCAGCCACGGTGGGGCCTCTGAGAGCTCCTCATTTGTAGGGTTTATTGCATATCACCCATCAATGGGAGGAGAGTAAGCAGCTGGGAGTGATTAGACTAGCTACCACAGCTGTATGCCTTTCTCCTTGCTGAATGGGTTCTTACCACAAGTGTTCTCACCCCCCAAAAGTGTAAGAATGTGAATTAATGCATATGTTAATTAGCTCAATTTAATCATTCCACGATGAACACATTTCAAGTCATCATGTTGTTTACTATAGATATATGATATTTTTGTCAATTAAAAAATAAAATATAATTAATAAAAATCTAAAAAAACTTATTTAATCCTGGAAAGTTGATTTTTCATGTCAGTTTTAAGATAAAAGTTTTGTTTCTTTGTTTCTTCTTTTCAACTCTTATATAGCAAACTTTTAAACTTTTGGAATGATTTTGAATTTATAGAAAAGTTGCAAATAGTGTTGGGGTTGTGGCTCAGTGGCAGAGCGCTTGCCCGGCATGGGTGAGGTACTGGGTCCGATTCTTAGCACCACATAAAAAACTAAACAAATAAAGGCATGCTGTTCCTCTACAACTATGATTTTTTAAAAAATATATTGAGACATGATTTGTATTCCCAGCTATTTTTGTTTATTTTTGGTATTTAAAGTGACTTGGTTTCTCTTGTGATTAGATTTTCTTGTAGTGTAATACCTCCCTCTGCTGATTTTCATCATTTTTTTCCATTTCCTCTTCTTGGAATATTTTGCTGAGGATGTTCTGTAGTGCAGGCTTTCTAGTTGTAAATTCTTTTAACTTTTGGTTATCATGAAAGGTTTTTATTTCATCATCAAATCTAAAGATTAGTTTTGCTGGATATAAGATTCTTGCTTGGCATCGTTTTCTTTCAGAGCTTGTTATTCCACATTTTCTTTCAGAGCTTGTTGTTCCAGTCTCCTGGGTTGAAAAAGCTGTTGAGATACGAATTGGTCTCCCCCTATATGTGATCTGATTCCTTTCTCTTGTGGCTTTTAAGACTCTATCCTTATTCTGTATGCTAGGAACTTTCATTATAATGTGCCTTGGTGTAGATCTGTTGTAATTTTGTACATTTGGTGTCCTGTAAGCCTCTTGAATTTGGTTTTCTAATTCGTTCTTCACACTTGGGGAATTTTCTGATATTATCTCATTGAAGAGATTGTGCATTCC
Source organism: Marmota marmota marmota (assembly GCF_001458135.2). Lineage (NCBI taxonomy): Eukaryota > Metazoa > Chordata > Mammalia > Rodentia > Sciuridae > Marmota > Marmota marmota. Next base: position 21,208,089 of record NW_026000196.1, read on the forward strand.
TTTGGTTTGAAACTCTGTGCCTTCCTCTATCCCAATAACTCTTAGATTTGGTCTTTTGATGCTGTCCCATAATTCTTGGATGTTCTGTTCAGAGTTTCTTACAATCTCTACGGTGTGATCAACTTTATTTTCCAAATTGTATACTTTGTCTTCATTATCTGATGTTCTTTCTTCCAAGTGATCTAGTCTGTTAGTTATGCTTTCTATTGAGTTTTTTATTTGATTTATTGTATCCTTCATTTCAAGGATTTCTTTTTTTTTTTTAGAGTCTGTATCTCTCTCTTGAAGTAATCTTTTGCTACCTGTATTTGCTCTCTTATCTCATTGTTGGAGTGATCAATTTTTGCCTGTTTTTTCTCATTTAGGTCATTGTTTAATTCACAGATTATTTTAATTATGAACCTTCTGAACTCCTTCTCTGACATTTCATCATCTTTGCTGTCCATGGGTTCTGTTATTATAGTGTCTGGTTTGTTTGGGGCACTTTCCTCCCTTGTTTTTTTATGTTGTCTGTGTGTCTTCCTTTCTTGCTGTGTGGATCTGAGATATTACAGTTTCTTCTTTATTTTCTTGTAGTACCCATGCAGATTATCTATACCTCACCTTGATGTTGGGCTTCCAGAACCTGCTGGTGTCCCTCAATGAACGTTACTGCATCCTGGATCTGGGTCCTGTGCAAGTTGGTGTGAGTGGATCTGGGCCACTGGGCTTGACCTCCTGTGGTAATCAAGGTTGGAAGGTGTGGTCCTGCACTCTGGTGAGTGTCTACCCTGCCAGGGAAGGGCAAAAATTGCAAATATAATGTAGAGAGTTCCCATCCAGCTTCCCCAAAAGCCAAAACTTAGAAACCAATATTTTATTACGTTACATTACTGTTAAATAAAAACCAGTTTTATTCAGATTCCACTAGTTTTTGCACCAATGTTCTTTTTCTGTACCTGGTAGCCAATCTAGGATTACATATTGCATTTAATCATTATGTTTCTTTGGCTTCTCCTATTCTGTGGCATTTTCTCAGTCTTTCTTTGTTATCATGATCTTTTAGTTCTGAGGAATAGTGATCAGATACTTCGTAGTAGAATGCACCTCAATTTGGGTTTGTATTTTTTTTAAATGCTCAGACTGGAGTGATAAATGCTGGCAAAGATTCTATCAAGGTAAAATTCCCCCTTCAGCAAAACATATCAAAGATATGTGATATCAATATGATATCACTAGAGATGTGAAACTTAGTCATTTGTTTAAAGTGGTGTTTGCTAAATTTCTTCACTGTGAAGTTACTTTTCTGCTTTCAATACTCTCTTATGGGGAGGTGAATCACTGTCTAGCTTACATACAGGGTAGAGGGCGATGATGGCATTAAAGTCCACTTCCTAGAGGAGGCAGCATACACATAAGTAATTTGGAGTTATTCTCTAAAGGTTTGTTCTTTCCATTTAACCTACTTATTTATTCAATCATTTATTCATATCAGTGAAGACTCATGTATATTTATTTTATACTTTAGGTTGTAGCACAATACTGTGCAGTTTATCTTGTTTCAGATTGGCATTTATTTCTCTTTGGCATGCCCTACTTTTTTTTTTTTAGCATTTGTTTGCTTTCTAGAACTTCAAGATGATCCAATCAATCTTGTGCCTTTCATGAATATGTCTCACCTCAGAGTACATACTAGGGTGTTCAATATAAGGTTGAATAGCAATGGTAACAATAGAACACTATTTTTAAATTTCTTATCTCAGAGGAGGCTCTTAGAACATTTTGCCATTCAATATGAAAATGCATTGTATTTAGCTATTAAATGTAATAGAATTCTGATGAAAAAACCATTTATTTTTACTTTCTGTCTTTGAAATATGATGATACTTATAGGTAGCCACAAAAGTTTTTCTTACCTATGCTATATTTATATTTAGTCAAATTGCTTTATTGGTAGGTATTAAAATTATATTCTTTAATTTTTAAAATGTAGAATATTTGCATTCCTCTCTATAAGTGAGTCTGGACTATAATGTTTTGTTCTTATACTATCTTGTATTTTTTCTATTTTATTCTCTCTATGTTTTTTAGCCTCTAAAAAGATGGTATAAGACTAAAAGTATCTGTTCCTCAAATAGAATTTGTTAGCAAAAACAATTTTGGCACTTCCATTGAAATTGATTTCTTAGTGCTGATTTAATTGATTTAATTCTCATGTACATAATGCTTTTTATATTTTGTAATTATTTTAAGTAAGTATATTTTTTCCAGGAAACAGGCAAATAAAGTTTTAAATATATTCTCCAACCTGTATTTCTTTACCATTTAAATAATTTGCTATTGTATCTATAGGCATTAAGTATTTTTTAACCCAAATATTGTTCCATTTGTGCCCTTTTCTATTTATTATAAGAGATCTTGCCTAAGAATTGTCTGTTATATTAGTTCTTTAAAATATTCAGTTTTGGTCTTTGTGTTGTATTTTATTAATATCAGCTATCTTGTATATTTTATTCACTCTAATTTCTGTCTAATCTTTTTACTTCTACCTCTTCTGAACACTATTTTATCTGCTTCACAACCTTGTGATGCTTTTATTTCTGTTTGGTTCAAAAATTCCAAGGTAGTATTAAATATATATTCACAACATATTTGTCATTCATTCTGTCAAAAGTTGGAATTTAACCACCTTCCCATTGAATGTGGGGTGAACTTAGTGAAAACCTTCTCACAAATAGGATGGGGCAGAAATGATGCTAAATTATAAAACGTATGGCTTCTGCCTGGTGCTGGCTGTCTCTCTCTCTCTCTCTCTCTCTGTTTCTGTGTGAATCCAGTCACCATCCCGAGAGGACACACTAACCACTGTTATGATTTATATATTAGGTGTCCCCCAAAGCACATGTGTGAGACAATGCAAGAGTTTTCATAGGTGAAAAGATTGGGTTAATGAAAGCCTTAACCCAATGGGTGAATTAATCCCCTTATGGGATTAACTGAGTGGAAACTGTGAACTGTAAACCTGCTGGAGGAGGTGGGTCCCTGCGGGCACACCTTTGGGGTCTAAATTTGGTGAGCTGAGCTTAGTCTCTCTCTGCTTCCTTAGCATCATAGGAGACTTCCCTCCATCACACTCTTCTGCCATGATGTTCTGCCTCTCCTGGAGCCTGGAGGAATGAAGTTGACTGTCTAGGAACTGAGACCTCTGAAACTGTGAACTCAAAATAAACTTTCCTCCTCTATAATTGTTCTTCTCAGGTCTTTTAGTCACAGCAGTGAAAAAGCTGACTAAAACAGCAGCCCTGTGGAAGACAAAGGAATCAGCTTGTCAGAACCTAGCTCTTATAAACCCAAATTAAGCATTGGTGCTAAAACGATAATGACCATCGTTTTACATCTTTATCCTACTAGAATGGATCCCTTGGAATCCTCGATGGAAGGTCTTCCCCTTCCCAGCATTTTTGTGTTTGATTCTGCTAGACTCAGGTATTGGACAGAGTGATATCTATCCTGATATCCCTTCAGGAATAAAAGGCTTATTGCTCCTGAGACTGGCAGTGCCACCAGTAGACAGCCCTCTGTTGCCAGTCTCCTTCTGATATTCTCTCACAATCCAAGGTCATGACATCCTCCCAGATCATACACACATGTAAACTGGGAGCACTGAAGGCCCTACCTCTTGCCTTACCCAGAATAATTTTTAAAGACCCTTGGTTCTTTTGTACTCCCTACAGGATTGGCTGAGTGTTGATATCTCTGCTCAGTCCTGCCTTCTTCCTTATTTCTGGTTGTAAATTCCAGTCACATTCTCACACAGATCTCCTGCATATTTGTCTCTGTCTCAAAGCCTGTTTTCCATGACAATATCCCAGCAGTATTACCAGCCAGGAAACAATTTCTGTCCATGTCTTAACTTGTACACTTTCAAGCCATAAGTAGAATTTAAATTCAGACACAAATACACTGGAGGCACCAGTCTTTGCCTCTAAGTCCATAGGAGAGACTTTATTTTACCACCTGGAACCTGAGACAGGCTTCCTATTAATTCTGAGCCCATGGGAAGGTGCAAGTTTTCCACCTTCTTGCTTAACATGGAGGGCTGTTGTTACATCAGCCTTCAGGTAAAACTATGGATCTAAGTCTAATTTCTGCCCAATGCAGCCAATGTACCACTTCCTGCCTTGAGGCAATGATAAAGTTTCACTCACATTTACAATTTTGGTTTGTAGTTTCCTCTTAAAATTTGCATTGAGAATTTACCTTACTTTGTTCAGGTATCCAATTAAAAGCAATTTTTGGTATACTTTCTGGCATTTTAAAATGTTCTCCTCTAAAGAGGTATAAAATGATATGGTCTATTCTAGTGCTGGTAATGAAAATCTTCTCGTTATAAATGACATAAACACTTATTTATTTAATGGTTTTCTGTAAGTTTGATTTGTGAGAGTCATCCTTTCAGAGGTCTCTATCCTTGTATGAACTGATGTAAAGAAGTTTACAAGCTTGAAAGCACAAAATCTCAAGTTTATAGCTGTGGAAACTTCAAATATAGACATACATAGTAAATGCCTAAGCAGCTAATATGCTCAATTCAAAAGATTTCTGTTTAGCTGAACACATTGTTTACTAAATAAATCAGGTCTGTGGGTTCATTTGATTAAGAAAGTCTGATTGGATTATATATTTCTTTCTCCTTTTAAACCCTTATAACTCTAAAACCTGGCTCAGAGCCCAGAAACTATGAAGGCTCAATATCTATATTTTGATGGATATATTTAGCAAGTGTTCTTCCTCATTCTTTGCTTTTTTTCCAAAGATGAAGAGGAAAATAGATGTTCGTGAGTTTGTTGGAATGAAACTGAATAAGTTAGATATGGTTTTTCCACCTTATAGAAAAGTAAGGCCAGCATGTCAGCTGGGTTATTAATAGGGGAAATACAACCCTGGCAAACAGGAAATCACCATAATAAAGATCTGTTTCTCTCTGTCCTTTGTAGTATCACAGAACTGGCCCTTCTCAGCTTAGTCAGGAAAAAGAAAAAAAAAGAAAAAAAGAAAAAATTTCACTTTCTACTAATGAAATGTTTCCAAATGAGTCCTAGAACATTTTTCTTTAGTTTTAATAAGCTTTGAAAGAATATTCCCTTTAAATACTGCCCCCACACAATGAATATCTTTCTCTGCCATCTGAAAAATATCTTCAATAAAGACTTTTGTTTGGCTCTAAAAATTTATATTCCATTAAGGTATTATGTTGCAGGACATGTAAATGTTTGTCCCCAAATGAAATGGACTTGCATTAAGGTAAAAGACTCATCTAAAAATTAAACTTCCACTTTCTTTCAAGGAGTAATGTAGAGTCCTTTCCACCCATTCTTTGATGAAGAATATTAATGTGGCAGTGGACACAAATCTTCATGCCAGAAGAGTGTTAGAGATTTTTAAAAGGAAACTGCTGCTTAATATGTTGATATTATAATAGGTGGGAAAGAATGAGCTTGGGAGTCAGTTTGGGGTCATCCTTCCCCATCTTTCTTTGTGCTTAGCCCACCATTGCCATCAATAATCCTCTTTTCTTTCTTCTCAACAAGACAATCTTGACTGTCCTGTGTTGCACTTTCTGTTTTTAGTAGATGAAAATGTACTTCGTGTTAATTGTTAATAGACCGATACTGTCTTGATCTGATACCACTTTACTACACAATGTACAAGTGAAACATTGATTTTATTTCTAGTTTGAAATAGAGATGTTTAGGAGAGTTGCATAGGCTATTACTTAGGCTGGAGCAGATGATTTGGTTTAATACTCCTTTCAAAGGCTCCTAAAGTCAGAAAGCCTATAATCTACCTCTGAGGTAAATTCCAATATGGGTCATAGAGAGGCCACTCCATAACTGACGCTGTGCAAAGATTTTTCTTTCATACCATTCTGCAGTTATTTGAAACATCCTGTCCTGGGATGAAGATTGAGGTTGCTAATGAGCACATGGCCAATTTGCATTAAACACAAATGGGCTCAGTGAGTGTTTAAAAAGTTGATCCTAGCAACTTTGGTAATGATGGGGATAGTAGCAATTATTTAAAAATTATAAAGTTACCCTTAATATCTCAAATTGACTTTTCACTGTAGCATTGTAGAGAACTGACTGAATCAAGGACTTTTCTCTTGTGAATCTACAAAATTTCAGAAGGGAGGGGCATGAACTCCAGAAACTTGCCGACAAATTGTGGTGACAGCCTCTTGGTGGCCCCTGTTGATCCCTGCCTCCTAATACTCACACCTGGTGTTTTCTCTCCAGTGAGTATGGGCTGGACCTGGTGACTCTTAACAAACAGAATGCACCAAAGTGATGGGATATCACTTCTGAGATCAAATTACGGAAAGACTATAGCTTCTGTTAGGGCACTTTCCTGAGGAAAACCAACTTCTGTGTCATAAAATTCCCTATGGAGAGGCCATATGGAAAGGAAACAAGGGTGACCTTGGCCAATAAACAGCAAGGAACGGAGATCCTCAGCACAACAACATGGAAGGAACTGAATCTTTCCAACAGCCATGTGACTGAGTTTAGAAGTGGATACTTGCTCAGTCAAGTCTTTAGGTGAGACTGCTGTCTCAGGTGACACCTTCATGGTGACCTTGTGAGAGACTCTGGGCTGGAGAATGCATTTAAGTCATATACAGATCCTAACACAGAGAAACTGTGAAAAATAATGACTATTTTTAAGTCACTATCTTTAGGGATGATTTGTCACACAGCAATAAATACCTAATGTAAACATAAATTAGATAGAACTATTCTAATCTAATTTCTGTTTTTGGAACTAAGGGTTGGAGAAATCTAGTTTGGGTTGATAAGAAAGTTAAGAACTAGTGTGCATTTATCAATGTTTTTTATTTATTTTTTTGAAAACGAATATTTTATACTTAATAGATGTGTTCTATGAGCTAAATCTCAATGAGACAAAATATATTTACAATAGTGTCTTAGAGTTTGAAATTCATTGCCAGAACTCAAGAACAATGGTCAATGATTATGGTGGATTATAAATAGAAAAATATTAAAGTTGAGCCTTAAATTGTAATGTTATAAAATATGAAAGTGGTGGCATATATCGCTATTCTCCTGTATCTCTGTAACTTATCAATTGGAGTTCAGTGTAGACCATCTCCCATCATTCCTTTCAAATACTTTATTAGATAAGATCATCAAAATTTTTCTATTCAGTTTCACAATTTCATTTTGTTTTTATTTTGCAGTGCTGGGGATCAAAGCCAGTGCCTTATTCATATTAGGCAAATGCTCTGTCACTGAGATGTATGGTCAGCCCTAAAGGCATTTGAATTTGCAATACCTGTTAAGAGGAACCTCATCACATGATCCCAAGTAAAAAAATAATCTTATGAACACACATCATCAAGTACAAGGTCCTAGACCTGATGTTTAGAGGCAAAGATGGAGTGGTCTATTCTCCATGCTCAGGTAAGCAGCAGCAAATTAAGGATGAAAGAATACCACACCATGCATATAATATTAATAGAAGATGCCCAATGCCACAGAGAGATACCAATGAAGTGACATGAGATTTCAAACATTGTGTGAGTTAAGAGGACCAGAGAGTATCACAGAGGACATGTAAAGGATATCACCTACAATAACTCAGTCCCTTGTTAGTTTCACTCCAGCAATGAATGACTCTGTAGCACAGGAGAAATAGCGCCGGATCCTTAAGGAATGACTTTCCTGAGGCTGTCATCTTTCCTGCTGACACACACTACAGTTGGCCCCAGGTATTCCTTTCACCTGACTAGCCAAAATCATTCTTTCAGTATGACTGGATCCCTAGTCCTTAGGGGCCTGATCACGTTGCACTCCTCACATATGATGTTGTAATATGAGGTGTCCCTTAAAATCTCCTCTGTCAATACAGGAGTATTCATAGGTGAAAGAAAAGATTAGATTATGAGAGCTATAACCTAATCAATCCTCCCGATTTGAAAGGATTACTGTTCTGGTTGGTGGGGATTGGTTAGATGAGGTGGGTCACTGGAAGTGTGCCTGGATGATTTCACCTTCTCTGCAGTCCCTTCCCCTCTCTTTCTTTCTGCTTCCTGTGGCCATGTGTGGAGCTGCTTTCTACTGCTGCGCTCTTCTGCCATGATGTTCTACCTCACCCCTGGGTGCAGAGCTAAGGAGTGAGCTTACCATGGGCCGAAATCTCTGATACCATGAGACAGAATGATCTTTTCCTCCTCTAAGTTGTTCTTGTCAGATCTTTTGGTTACAACAATGTAGAGTTGATCACGGGCAGACTGGCAGGTTTAAGATTGGCTGACTGCAAGCCACATTTCTCAAGCCATCCCTAGTTGGTTCCCCAGTCTTGAGTTCTATGCTTACTCTGGAAGGCAGTTCACACAAAGGGGATATTTGGGATATGCCTTGAAACACAGTGGTTAAGGTGGATGGCAGTGTAATGGGAAATGCACAACGAGATGGGTGAAATATGCCAGATACACAGCCTAAAGATAATGGTATAAAAATCTTCCTTGTCCTCAAACCAGGAGTCTTCTGAGGCCAAACTGCTTAGTTTATAGAATTGTCTTCACAATGGGAGCATTTTATAATGCCTAATGTTTGTCTCTAGAAGATGGTCTAAAGAAATTTGACACTATGGCTGGTTTTATTGACACAACAAGGATGCTTAGAGAATGCGCATTTTCAGTAGCTTTTTAAATAAAATATATATCACTTAGGGATTTGATGTAGGTCATAATGAAAAGAGGGGTCTAACAGTGACCTGTAAAGTATGGGATGGCAAAAGATGTGAAAATATTGAAGTTTCCCTCTTAACCTCTAAATAAATTTACTTCTTTGAAATGTCGGTTGTCATAGTAATAGAACTGTGGAATTATGAGACAGGAGGGGATATTGTAATTTCAGGACCATTAAATCCATTACCAATACTGTTTTTTCTCAATCAAACGTGGAGAGGGGTATATTGACTCTCAAGAGAAATTCCTGATAACTTGAGGTTGAAGACCTTTTTTTCCCCTGTGTTATCATGGAGTTTTAGGATAGAAGGGTACTGTCGGAAATTACAGAGGATGGAATAGATTTTGGGAGCAGAATGAATAATGGCACTGTGCTGGGAAAGAGTAGATTAGAGTGAGTATGGGGATTTAAGACTTATTAAAGGACAATAAGACATTACAATGTTTTGATCAGAGTTGTGAGATGAGTGGAACTGAGCTCAACATCAGAAAAAGAGTCAGTCATGCTGCACAACATAGAATGGGTGAAAGGAAAATGAATAATTAAATCCTTGGGAAGCCATTCTAATAGCTCAAGCTGAGGAAATAGAGCATATATTACCATGACTTCCTTAAACATAATGATCTCAAAGAGCATTCCATCTATTAAATTGAGAAGGCAACAGGAGAGAATTCAGAACCATCACTAAGTTATTTGAACTTTCAATGAGAAAAACATGCAATTCCATTACTCAGGTTACATTGGGATTTGAAACATAGACTGAAGTATTTCTAGGTTCCCCACAATCAATTCCAATTTTGCAAAGCTTTGAGGAGATGGAAATTCAATGAATGGTGTTAATCTTGCTGAGAATAAAGTGGAAACACTCTTCAGAATTTGAGACTGATTTCTGAGTGTATCAGAGATGTGGCCTAATCAGCTGCACAGAAATTCCATGGAGGCCCAAAGGCACAGTAAGGAACAAGGGATTAAAGAAACTGGAATAGTACCTTTGGTACTGCCCCTGAAGATAAAACTTAGTCCTCAGCTCCATGTGGCACAGTCATCCTTCTCTCCTGACCCATGTGCATGTGTGCTGCAGGCCTCTGCTCCAGGGACCCTGATTGCTTTGAGCTCTCATACTCTGTGAGCTTCAGAGACCACTGGGTAGCATCTTTTGAAGACCTATGTTCATGTCACTATTATTTATCCATGTTTTTTGTGATTTTTTTTTATTTTCTCACTAGACAAAATAATTAGTAAAGGTGAGTATATTGTCAGCCAAGCCTAAGACAAGACATGCTCATATTATGCCCTTTTTTTCGGGGGTGGGAGTGGATACCAAGGATTGAACTCAGGGGCACTCAACCACTGAGCCACACCCCCAACCCTATTTTGTATTTTATTTAGAGTCACTGAATTTCTTAGCACCTTGATGTTTCTGAGGCTGGCTTTGAACTCATGATCCTACTGCGTGAGCCTCCAGAGCCACTAGGATTACAGGCATGTACCACCATGCCTGGCGGCATATCATACCCCCCCGCTTTTTTTTGGAACTATCAGAGAATTATCAGATCTCAGAGTTAGGAATCTGTGCACCTTTGATTCTCAAGAAGTATTTAAATCATATGAACAATGATTTTTCCCTCTGACACTGCTAGATTCTCTGATCAGTTTTTTTTGTTTTGTTTTGTTTTTCAGCTTTAGAAAAGTGTTCAGGATTAAAGTGGGCTATTTGGGTACTAGTTTATGTCTTTCTGGTTTCAGTTAATTTTTACCATCATTTTCTTTTCCCTGTGATTTGCCTGACTTAGCTTTTTATTTATTTTTCTTTTGAATTTCAAATTCTTGTTAAAGTAAACTGGTGATACAAAATAATGTTCACAGAAAAAATATCACCCTCTCAATTTATTGGCTAAGTCATCTTTTCATTTTGATGGGAACAAACATCTCTTTTTCATTAAATCAACATATATGAGGCTTTTTTAATCTAATGATCTATTTTCCAATTTGGGACATCATTTTTCATATAAAACCATCCTTTCTGAGTTAAATAACTTCCATTTACTTATCAACTTTGAGAAATAACCTCAATAAAACAGTATTTCTGTGATGAAGTGTACACCTTTCATAAATGGGCTGTCGTCTGCAGTTATCAAATGGCAACCCCCAGTTCTCTCTTTGCTGCTCTGACTGGTCTGCACCAACATCTGCCCTTATCATCTGTTGTCCAATTGTAAGCACTGTGCAAGCCAGTTTGTTCATTGGCATCTCTTCAACCCAGTCTTTGGTTTCCTCTCCTTCTGTCTAGCCACGTTTGTCTAATGATTTTTAATGCCAAGATAACTATAGAACTGCAGTTTGAGGGCTGGGCATGGTGGCACATGCCTGTAATCCTAGTCCCTCAGGAGGATCACAACATCAAATCCAGCCCAAGCAATTTAGCAAGGGCCTAAGCAACTTAGTGAGACCCTGACTCAAAATAAAAATAAAAATAAATTAAAAAAGGGTTGGAAGGTGGCACAATGATTATATGCCCCTGGATTCAATCCCTGGTACAAAAATAAAAAGAACCAAGTTTATCTCCAGGCCCTGGAATGTTGTGGGAAGCCAGATACAATGCTGATTTTTACACTTATTTCTTTTCAAAATAAGGGAATCCTAATTTGCCACACTGGCATTTTGTATTTGTAGACCTCAGGGAATGCAAATGAATCCTTTTGTGAAAAGAAAAGCAAATCTCAGACACCTGAGGAAGAAGCCACCTCCCTTGAAGGAAAGCCAAGTCCTTCACTAGACTCTGACATTTCCCTTCTTTAAAATATATATATTCATTTTACTTATAAATTGGACTCAATGTGATATTCTTATATATGTCTATACCATACATTGATCATATTCATCCACCCTCCTTCCCCTTTACCTCCAACCCTTAGCACTCTTCCTAGTAATGGTTCTTAATAATTTCTTTTATGTTTTTGGGTGACTTTATTTTTTAGATTTCTTATATGAGAAAGAACATATAATGCTTGCATTTCCATATCTGGCTTATTTCACTTAACATATTGTCCACCAAGATCAAGATCAATGTTGTTATATTGATCTTGTTGAAAATGTGAGGATTTTATTTTTCTTTGTAACTGAATAATATATTCCACTGAGTATACATATACTATATTTTCTTTATCCATTCATATGTTGGTGGCCACCTGGGCTGATTTAATATCTATTGTGAATAGTACTGTAAAAAAAAAACATAGGCATAGGCAGTCATCTCATTTGTATACTGATTATATTTCCTCTGGACATATACTCAGGGATGGGGTAGTTGGATCATATGATATTTCTTTATAGGTATATTTGGAAAAGGCATTTTGAGATCACTTTTTTTTCATATGAGCATAGGACTTGTTTCCAAAGAACCACACCTATTTACTTTTAATAAAGTAAAAAAGGAGCCACGTACAAAGAAGAGAAAATGTGGCACAGTAAAAAGGCCATGAACTTTATGGCTCTGGATGCCCTGATGAGGCAGAATTTGAGCTGGGGGTTCTTAGTTTCACCAAGTGAAAAATAGGACTAATAAGAAATTTGTATAATTACTGTTAAAATTGAAGGAGATAGTGTGTATGAAAAAATCAAAATGTTACAGAATGTTGTGTCATATTTTATATTCGTACATACATACATGTCTTCCCAAACAGGGAATCACAGAGAAGAATTTTCATTTCTCATTAAAAAAAGGATAACTTTGCTCAGTATGTTGAATACGTTTGGGGATTGCTTTTATTTTCCCCAACACACATAATATTGTACTGAAGTCTGGAGAGGTATTTCTAGTGTGATTTCCCAAGATGTATTACTCTTATGAGAGGAGAAAATATGAATCTATGCTATTTATTAGGGGCTTGAATTATACCAGGAATTGGTAACCATAGAACAGTAGCAGATTTAATTGTGATTATCAGCAACAGATGTGAACATTAATGGTAAATTTAAAAGTAAGCAAGGTCATTTAAAAACATCCCAGCATTCTTGCACATTTATGATCACTTTGTTTCTATGATGGAATTTTATGTCAATCAGCTAGGATAATGTTAATGCTTGGATCTTGAATGGCCCCCAGAGTTCCATATGTTAAAAGCTTGGTTCCTATAGTGTCATTATTGAGAGGTGATGGAACCTTTATAAGGTGGGAAGGTCTTTAGGTCATTGGGGGTGTTTTCTTGAAGGGGATTGTGGAACCCAATCCTTCCCTTCTCTCTCTTGTTCCCTAGACATGAGGTGAGTGGTTTTACTTTGCCACAGACTCCCACCATAATGCACTGTCTTGCCACAGGCCCAAAACAACAGGGTGAACTGATCATGAGCTGAAATCTCCAAAACTGTGACCCCAAAATAAATGTTATTTCTTATAATTTGATTACCTCATATTTTTGTCTTAGTGATGGAAAGCTAATATAGTTACACTACACAGATATTTGGTCAAACATTAGTGTAAATATTGCTGTAAAGATTTCATTTAGATGAGATTAACATGTAAGTCAGTAGATATCAAATAAAGGAGATTCCCTTCCATAAGCTGGGTGGGCTTCATCCAATTGAAGGCCTTAAAGGAAAACAGATGCAATTACTTGAGAAATTCTGCCTCCCAACTGTCTTCAAACTCCAGCTGTGACTCTTCCCTGGGTCTCCATCCTGCTGGACTGCCCTTTAGATGTTGGATTTTACAGTTTCTGTAATCTCATGAGGCAATTCTTTAAAATAAATTTCTATATGTATATAAATACCATATTTGTTCTGCTTTTCTGTAAAACCTACTAATACAATTTCCTTTTTCCCCCTCCTTCCAAACCCAGGCAGGGACAGTCAGGGAAATAAAAACTGCTCTTTCTTCTCTTCTCTCTGCTCAGCTTCTTCCTAGTGGTAGCATATTTGTCACTCATATGTGCTATTTGTCTCTCTCTCTCTCTCTCTTTCTTACATTTTTTTCTTTCCTACCCTCACCTATTTATTGGCAGAGGGACTGACCCACTTGGGGCGGCAGACCAGGTGAATGTTCTGTGGCAATCACCTTAAAGACAAGGGTACATGCTGCATGGATGGGGTCTTGTGCTGATGCTTCATGGAGCTCTGGGAGGAAGAGTGGCTCCGTCAGGAAAGAGCAAGACCAGAATCCATTTTAAAATTGGTCATGACCTCTGGCTATACTTGATATTTCTAGATGATATTCTGACTTTATTTAGATGAAAATAAAGTTTTCAATTGATTCTCTTGATTTGGAGCTTGGCAGACTATTATTACACTTACAAATTCTATCATCATTAGTTGAGGCAATAGTAATACATCAACCAAATTGTTGGCCAGATCTTACCCCTTCTCACAACAATGAGTTACATTTGATGTAAAAATCATATTCCTAGGGCTGGCTCAGTGGTAGAACACTTGCCTGGCATGTATGAGGTCCTGGGTTTGATCCTCAGCACCACATAAAAATGAATAAATAAAAATAAAGGTATTGTGTTCAAAAAGTCATATTCCTAGATGGAATTATTCAATTATCAAAAGTCATCTATCATGAGGTTTACCTATAACTGTAATACAGGAATAAATTTAAAATTAGTCTAAAATTCATATGTAATTGAAAAGGTACAAGTGTAAGAAAAATACTTTTGAAAGCAACTAATTAATTAAAAGGAAATTTTCCTTTCATACCAGATGAAATAATCAAATGTTGAAAGGTAGCACCAAATTTAATAATTTTAACATATGAAAAAGTCACATAGTACACAGAAATTATATTCCTTCCTTTGATAAAATAAGTTAAACATTTGATGGTATTATTTTAAAGATCACTAGACTTAAATGTGTGACTATGAGGCTGATTGTTGAAGACCTCCTCAGAAGCAATCATGGACCATAAATTTGTTTGGAGTTTAACAAGAAAACATTGGAAAGTTTGAAGTATAACATGAATAAAACCTGGCTGATATATTTAGGAAGATTGTCATATGAAGAATGGATTTTAGGATGTTGGCAGTGAAAGTTAAGAGGGTGGTAAAAATACAGTAATTTTGGCAACGATGCTGTTGGCCTCAGTTGAATTGATGATAGAATTGATGGATATGTTGGAAATCAAGATAATAGTGTTTACTAATGGGTAAAAACTAAAAAGGAAGGGGATTTCAAAGATGTCACAGTATGCCCCATTAACATGTTTTTACTTTCTCTGCTTTGAGTTACCTGCAATCAATTGAGATACAAAAATATTAAATAAAAATTCCAGAAATAAAAAAAAAATCCATTAGTTAAATATTCATGCTGCTCTGAGAAGTGTGATGAAATCTTGACATTCCACTCCATGCTGTCCAGGAAGTGTCCAGCATATCCTGACTTCATATACTACTGTTAGTCACACAGTAACCATCTCAGTTATCAGATCCACTCTCAGAGGTATCACATTACTGTGTTTAAGTAAACATTGTTTAATAGCCCCAAAGCACAAGAGTACTGATGGTATCGATTCTGATATACTAAAAATAATCTGTTAATGCTTCTTTTAAGTGAAAAGCTGAAAGTTCTTAATTTAATAAGGAAAGAAACAATCATATGCTGATGTGCTGATGTTGCTAAGATATATCATGAATTGTCATTAATCTGCTCATCTGCCTATGTTATATATTAAACTTCATTATAGGTATGTATGCAAAGGGGGAAAAATAGTCTCTACAGTACTATCAGAGGTTCCAGGCTTCCAGATGCCTTTTTTTTAAGGAAAAAAAAAAAGGTTTATTGCTTTGCTAGCAAAGGAGAAACACAGGGAACTCCTGTCCCAGAGGCTGTGATTCTGCCCATCAGCAGGAACTGGAGGCTTTAAAGAGGTGATTCAAAGGCTACTTTCCATGTGTTCTCTGTAGAAGATGTAATTCACTTGTTAATTTGGGAGATAGTTCTTTCTGAGCTCTTCTGGTGCCATCCCCAAAGTCTGGATTACTTCATACCTATGATGGGTGAGTGCCCAAGGACAGATAACTCTGTCTAGGATAAGGAAGAAAGGTAATCCTATTTCCCCTGAGATTAGGGAAGAGAGATTAGGGAGGATAGGGAGAGAGGAAGAGAAACATGTCCACTTTAAAAATAAGTTGCAGTAGCAAAGCAGCTAGGGCTATATTCAAAACATAAAGTGGACCACTGTTACATTTCCCCACTACATTTCATTTCCATTGGAAAATGGGCAACAACATCTCCAAGCTGCTTCTTGCTAAAAGAGGGTGAGGTTGGGGGAAGTAACCCCAAATCCTTGTTTTCTATGGGGTGGCAGAAGGCATGAACAGTTAAAGGTATTCAGCATCAGAGCAATCCAGAGATCCACAGTGGCAGATAACAGGTGACTGGACAAGGCGTACATACATAGGGTAGGGACCATGCTGAGACAACAATAAACAAGACAGCAAAGCATTACTTTTTTCATAAACTATTAGCACAAAACAATTAGTATTTAGCCCAGTCTTTGAAAACCATGAAGACAGTAACTCATAATCATATCAGTGAAAAACAGATGGAGTCTATCAATGTAGAATGTTAGGAAGCTTTGTAAATCTATGAGGTCAGGCTCAAATTAATTCAGGACAAACTTGCAACGCTTGAGTCTTTTATGATCATTATTATTAGGTACTCTCACATAAGAGCCCTTCCTTTATAGTCTCCAGCTTTACTTACTTTTGGTAGGGCTGACACAAGTGTACATCTCAAGTGTCATTAAAACAAACATTATTTTTCCTTCTAAAAGCCCATGTAGTATTGTCTTAGGCTATACTCTCCTGCCAGGTGTTTAAGACCAAGTTGGTCAAAACCAACCTTGTTCCTATCTAAGGAGTCAGCTGGGATTTTTCAGATATTGTTTGGGGATGTGTGTTAACCCTCTTGGCTCCTTTAGCTTTCCTCTACCAGTGATGCCATCTGCCAGGATGGGTCAGAGTCTTGTTGATCATTTATGGCTTCTCTTGAAAGAATCAGGGACATTTTCCTCTCCAGTGACCCTCATCTTTGCAGAATATGCACTGGTTAGCTTTTTGTTCTCTAGGGTTCTCTCAGTCTCCCTGATTAGCTGATTGGGTGACTTATCAGATTTGAAGGGTCCAGAGAGGGGTCCTGCCATTCTCTGGGTCCTAGCTTACCATAGATGGCAAGGGCCAAATTGTTGGCTTTTTCCTTGACCCTTTTACTTCCTTGACTTTGGGTTCAGTATTAGTACTATAAATCAGCATTATATCCTGTCTGCCTGTAGGTGATGGCTTATTATCTCAAATTAAATCAGGTTGTTCTATTAAAAGCAGCACCTCTGCAAAACACTAACATGCAACAGTTACAAAGTTTTCAAGGAAAAGACAAAATGAAATTAACAGAGCAAAAACATATTCAGTTTGTGTAACAGCTATGAACCAAGTAAAATAAATTTTATAATCTTAAACCTTTACTTAGTTATGTATTATATCTCCTGTTTATTTTGAGATCACAGTAATCTTTACAACAAAATTTGATCTTTTGAACACGACTCTAAATGATCTCAGTTCTAGCCTATTTTGGAGCCATTCTAATATGGAGTAAGGTGGGAGGCAGAGCCTTATCTCAGGTCAGGTGGGGTTCCTGACAAATAACACAATACAACATTACATCTAAAACACGAATCAAACAAAGGCCAAGAGAGGTTTTAAATTTCTTTTTGTGGAAAAAGTGGCAAAATATTTCCATGTTTTACAATGTCACCTTTAAACAGATGAGGCTCTCCTTATTACTTTTCAAAAAATATATTTAAATTCCTACTTCAGTGTGAAGAGCCACACAAAGTTGTACATATAACTTATTGACAACAGGTTATTTCATCCAGATGTTGATTATCCAACATCAAATGACATGAGCAAATACCAAACAAATTGTTACTTCTATACAAATCCAAGAATATTACTACAGATAATTTTAGTTTGAAGAACACCAGCTTGGTAAAGTGCTCTCCCTTAAGCTTTACCTTTACCTAAGTTTAACTTTTAAAGTACAATTTAGAATACATCGTGAATGGTAACAATAATCACAGGTCTGCATGGGTTAGCAATACTAGCAAAAATTGAGGAATAGCTTTAAATCTCTTATATATTTAGGATATGATGTTAACAATCAGAAATTGAATTAGTCAAAGCAAACAGATATGACAATGTGACACTTCTATGTCTGATATAATGTACAAAAGAGAACTTATTGGTTATCTTACTGGTAAACTTACACAAATTTTCATTTTATAAACTTTTACGTAACACTTAGACAAGGCTTAGACAGATATAGTTCTCAAATGCATATGTATACCTAGTCACATATATTTATAGAGTCAACTATATTTTTATAACCTATTTTATATTTTGTTTAACCAGTTACAAAATAATCATTTAAGACTTTAAAACAGGTACAAGCCCTAATCAAATTAAGTGAAATAGGAAAAGTGAAACAAGATGTTTTATAGAGAAATATAAATCATAAAACAAAGAACTGAACAGAAATTCTGGAGTTATATAATATGATGAATGGAATGAAAAATGCAATCAACAGTATTTGCCACTGAAGCAGAAGAAGGCAACTATGGACTTGAAGACAGCCCATTTGAAAATATCCAGTCAAAAGTAGTGAGGAATGAATGAAAAGGGAAAAAAGAAAACTTACAAGATTTATGGAACTCCATCAAGAGATGTTCCACAAGAAAAAGAAAATAAATTGTTTTTTGAAAAGATTTTTAAAAATTGACAAATCTTTTACTAGACTACAAGAAGTCCGTTTGTGTAATAGTTATGAACATGAACAGGATCATAAGAATCTATAATGCCAGACAAAGACAAATATTTCATGATCTTACTTACATGTGAAATCTAAAAACATCAGATTTATTGTAATAGAGTAATACATTAGAGATGGCAAGAAAAATAGCTTAGTTTTACATGCCATGGTGGCACAGCTCAATGCCAAGAAAAACCTCCCCAGTCCATGATTCCTCCCATTGAGGAAAGTGAAAGCATAGTGAATGAATGCCCAGCTCCTATAGATTTGCAGAATAATGACCAAGACAATGCTGGGGTTGGTGGAAAGTGGAAAAATAACATGCTGGTCAAAAGGTGCAAACTTTTAGTCATAAAATCACTAATTTCTGGAGAACTAATATGCAGCATGGTGATTGTAGTTAATAATAATATATTACACATTTACAATTTAATCTAAGATTAGATTTTAGGATTCTCACCCAAAATATAAAATAACATAGTTGGGGGAGGAAATGAATGCATAAATTAGCTTGATTTTGGCCATCAATTCAATTTTACAAGTATGCCCAAGGATCACAATATACCCCTTAAATATATACAGCAAACCTTGAGAAATCTGGAAAAAGTAAGAGCAATGGCTATGAAGAGATAATGAGCAAATATCATTTAATTTTTCTGTATCTGTATCTATTTCCATGTGGAGTCATCTCTACTGTTAACTTGCTTGCTTAGGAGAGAAGCTTCATCTTTTTGGGAAAAAAAACCCACAAAGAAAAGAATCCTGGTTAATATACCTTGAATCTAAGAGAGTTTGTTGGTTTGGTTTATACATCATGAGACTTTATTTCTTTGGTAATAAAACACATGCAAGCACATGAACAATGAAATTGTCAGGAAAATTCACTTGGCAGAGGCTAAAAATTCATGCCAAACATATTTTGGTAACTAATTTACAATTCATCTTCAGCTATCTTTTGAAACTCCAATATTATGAAACAAGGCACCTAAGAACAAATTATACTTTATCGAAGAGTACCTTTTTAAAATGACCATTCATTATATGATTAGTATGGTCCAAGAAATATGTTAAGTGATTTTCACTCAATCCTGACACTAGCCCTTTGAATAAATGCTATAGTATTTCAGATTACAGAGAAGAAAACCACAACATAGAGAAATTGGATAACTTGCTCACAGCCACTCAAACAGCAAATGCCAAATGTCAATATAAGCTCTACATTATTAAGATAATTAAACTCAGTATAATCATTGCAGGAAACTTGGATACTTCACTCATCCATTTACCAACTGTCAACCCTTGCCAACATGGGAAAACCATTGTAGTATGTTCTAGTTTATCCATATAATCATGTGGACATATTCATTGATACATGCATGTACATTTATGTACATGTATAACCATATTTTAATTTTTGATGTAGCAAGGTCTTTCTGTGTTATACTATACTCTGCTATTTTGTTTCTAATGTGTTTGAGCACTTAGGTTCAAGAAGATGAAGCAAATGACAAGATATATAGAATTCTGAGTGGACAAATATGGCTATCAAACCTCTTGAAAGGAAAGAGATATTTTTATGCTATTAATAAATTCCTAATGTGTATTCCAGTCTAGAAGGATTGAATGCTTTAGATAAACATTATTTATATATTCTATTTCAAGAAAGGTCATGTTCCTGCTTGATGTCACAAATACTAATTTGAATATCTATCTTGCTTGTGGAACATTTCAGATTCTCTTATTCTCTGCAGAGATTTCCATAATCATAGCCTCAAGTGCTGATATGACTTCTCCTTCTGGGTTGAGGAAAGATGGTAAATGTATTATCCCTTCTGGTTATACAACCACTGCTGACAATGCCTTCCTCAAAGAATGACAATTTATCCCAGAAGAGATATATTCCACTTGTCTTTATGATACCCATCTGCAAAAACTAGGATTCAAAATAGCAGATGGCAATACTTTATAAGATCAGTATATGACACAGACCTTGCTCCTCAGAGCAAGCATGGTCATATTTTAGCATGGTCATATTTCTTTTAATAGCAGCATAGCAGAACCAGAATGATACAACTTCCACTAAAGGTAGTTATGGATAAGAAACTCAGAATGTAATAACATTTTATTCTCTTACTTATTTGGAAATACCTAACTGGCATCTACTGAGGTAGACATCAGAGGTTAAAAAACAAAAATAACACTGCCAAGTGACAAATGCTTCTTCAAAGCCCACCCACCACACATGTTCACTGTCGCAGTGAGGTCAAATGTGCCTCAAGGATCCCAAGGAGAGAGAACTGAGGAGACTACAGATCTTCAAGGAGTTTGGTGTATCACAGTGTAGAAGGACATTCCAGGAATATAGCAGATAGTGATGGGAAGTCCTGACATAATTTCATAAACATTAAAGGTATGAAAAGTCAGGGAGATGAGAGGTTCAGACATATTGAAAGCATCCGGTAAGAACTGATGTCAACTTGAACCAATAAGTGGCAATGAAAGATAGAAATGGGACATACTTGTCTGCCAGCTGTGAACAGGTTTATTTCATTAAAAAGCCTTAAAATACTACTGAGATAAATGTCCCAGAGCAACTCAGTTTCATCACTAGAAGTATTACCAGTTGTTCTGGGCTGACATAATAATAGCACCTTGGACACGGGAAGATATTGCTGTAGAATGGATAATAGCTGGGGAATGAGCAGGTAGAATATCAACAATAAACATCAATTTGAGCTCCAGATAACTTATAGGTATGGCCATGTCACTGATGGAAGCAAAATTGGAATACTATCTTTGATATACTTCATCCCTTCCCAAAGTTCATGAACAATCTGTTAGTGGCACTTGCTCTGATCTAGCCATGCTGGCATGTCAGGAAAATAGCCTTTGTGTGTGTTTGTGTGTGTGCGTGCGTGCACGCGTTGTGTAAATATATAGAAAGCTATAAAGTTACATCTCTAAAATGCACTAACACTGAAATCCAAGGAACAAGTGCCATGGTTCCTGGCTAGTCATTGAGAAAAATTAAAAATAGGAATTAGTCAGAACCTCTGTCCATTCTATGAATCCAGAAGTTAGGAAATCCATCAAGCTCACATTCTCCATGAGAACTACAGAAGTTACAGGAACAATTGCAGAAAACAAGGTTCTTAGCCATACTGATAAAGGTTGTCAGTTTTCCCTTCCAGAGTTCTATAGGTAGCAATAAACAACAATAGTCCCTCACTTTAGGTAAGTACTTCAAGGTTTCTCAGGGGGTATTATTGGTCATGAAATCTGTGTAGAAATAAAAGCATTTTCAGCATAGGTTAATTTTATTATTAAAAGAAATATATTATTTCTGTACCCCCATGTTAGGACCATTCAAAGACATTCATCACAGCAGCAAATCAGGACAGAGGTTAGGGAAAGGCAAAAATACCCTCACTCCCATATATCCATATAATGACTTCTAGGAATTTCGGGATGTGAAGAACAAACAGGGAGTGCTTATAAATGAAAGCCCTGAATTTCATTGGCGAGTCAGGAACACAATGTGTTACTATTGTGAAGATGGAAATTTCATGACAGAGTGAAACTCATAAGAACCTGTCTCTTTTACATTGGCCTGGGACATACTTTCATTTATTCAACAAACATTTGTTAAATGCCTCTTGTTACCAGCCAGTGTTCTAACTGATGTAGTGAACAATATACAGTGAATAATTAATTCATATATTGAATAATACATGTTATGAATAATGGAAGTAAGTTAACAAAGTTTCTTTTCTTATGAAACTTCCAAACTATGTAATCAAAGAATTTGGGAGAATAGTTGGAGGGTATTTGTAAGTCTATGTGGAATATGTTGAATTAAGTACATAGAATAGAAAATAATTTGGAGAGATACTCTGAAAAGAGGTACTAAGAGGTTACCTCAATAGAGGGAACCTGGGATATTGGAGGTCAAGAGTGGGAAAAGAATTTTCACTACACATGAGATGATAGGAGATAAAAAGAGAAAGACAGGGCCCCTTTCAGACCATGACTTAAGAAAGCATCTATAGAAATCTACATAATCTTTTTCATGACTTAAAAGTAAGAGCCATGAATAGGGAGGAGAACAATGATATCAACAAGGGCACAGTACTATTTGTTCTAGATTTATAGGTGCAATTATTCCAGGGACAATGTTTATGTGTAAGGAGAAGATAATGTGTTGGAAAGGGGATTGTCATAAGATGTCATAAGATTATCCTATATTTTAAGATAAAGTAACTGTTAGAATCCATGTCAAAAGAGCCCAGAAGATCTTTCTCATAGGAGACCATGCTGGATGAGGCTACTACAAGGACCTCGTTTTCCACAGGGAAGTAACACATCCCTCTGGGGTTAATGCTATGGTTTCAATGTGTCTCACAATATTCACGTGTTGGAAGCTTAAATTCCAGTGCAATGGCGTTGAGAAGTGGGACCTTTAACAGTTAATAAGGTAATGAGGACAATGCCCTCATGAAGGAATTAATACCAGTGTCTTAGAAATTATCACAGGCAGTGGCCCCTTTCCATCTTTTCCTCTCACTCATGTGATGGATTCTGCCGTATTATGATGAATCAAGAAGGTCCCCACCTGATGGAATCCCTTGATCCTAGACTTTCGAACGTCCAGAACCAATAGCCAACTAATTTTTTATTCATTATATACTACCCAGTATGTGGTATTCTGTTAGAGCAACATAATATAGACTAAAACTCTCAACTAAAACCTTTCAGACAGATATATGCAAATAGCTCCAATGTTTCAGGGCAGATAAAATACAGTCAGTATATATCTACCGTATAGTGATATGGTGGGTTGCAGCCATTACTAGTATGATTATAAAAACAATATTGAGGATCAAATGTGTTGGAAAAGTGAGTTAAAATCATCTATCACTGTCTCAAATCAGGTCTCTTAAGTGTTAGGCATAAGAAAGAATTATAGCCGAAGAACAGGTGGTATCTTATTGTATAGTAAATAATTTGGCTGATCTTTGTTTCTGATTCCAGGTAGGGTGCCTCTCTATACCATTGGAACTTCCAAAGTATTAAGAATATGATTGTTATTCATGGTCTACCCCTCAGACAATATCCCAGTTTATGCTAATGAAATGACCCAGTATGGGGCTGGTGGTATCAGAATGATCAACCATATTATTAGAATCTTGGTTCTTCCAAAATGTACTTTTAGTCCAACTTCTTAGGAGAACATGGAGGTTGGAGGTTCAGTCATGATTACATAATGAAATATTAATAAAAACTCTGGACTCTGTAGTTCTACTGGGATTTCCTGGTTAACCCACATTGATGTAGTGGGAGGGTGATTTGTCCAGAGGAGCAGGAAGCTTTGCATCAAAGCTTCCTCTAGCCTCACTTGATGGTTTCTTCCTTTAGCTGATCTTGATTTATATGCTCTTATGAGAAAGTATAATAAGTAGAGCAATTTTCTGATTTCTATGAGTCATTCTAAAAAACTATCACATATGAGGGATTGGGAGTCCTAAACTTTGTAACCAGTTTCTGAAGTGTGGATGACCTGGGAACCCTGAACTTTAGACCATGGCATCTAAAATGAGGGCAATCTTGTGGGGAATTTGACTTTAACCTGTGAAGTTAGGCATAATTCTGCATAGTAAGCATAATAATTGCATTACACAAGAAAAATTATTAACCTGGAGAGATGGATGTGACTAGAGATACAGCAACTGAGCAATATGCTTCATAAATCAGAAGGTTCTGGAGCCACACACTTGTAGAAATGCTGGAATGAAAATTTAACAAATTGCTGAGAGTTGAGTGACTTCGAAGACTCTCAAGAATCTCACCATGTTTTTATGGTAAGAATTCCAAGAGATCATGCCTTTTGTACAGGGAGAATACAAATTATAATTGTGAAAAAAACAACCAGAGTCTTATCCATAAGACTACTCTTGAGGGAAAGGATGCACCAGAGCCTAATTCTGAAAACTTATCCAAACATGGTGGAGGGGGGGGAGGAATTCCTTCTCATTTCATCCCTATTGATCCTTAAAATTTCACCTAGGAGAGAAAAATCACAAACAACAGGGGAAAGGACTCCATGGAAATATATTGAGTTCTGCAACCAGGGAAAGGAGTGTAGCAGGGGAAGAGAGAGAAAGCACGCTGCTGGAGAAGGAACAGATATTCCTGGGGTAATCACAGCCATAAGACACCTGCCCAGGAGAAGACTTATATTAATCAGAAGAAAGGAGAATGTTCCCTCTTTCTAACATCCTATCACCTCACCAACAAGGCTCTAGGGTAAAGCCAGAAGAGAGACACAGACTCTCAGGGTATAGAAAAGCCTGTAAGGGTAGGGGCAAGGTATAGAAAAAGCCTATAAACCAAAAGACTTACCAAAAGCAAAATACTAAAGGAAACTGAAACCTCTGATACTTCCAGCTACAACAAACACTAGCCACCCTTCCTAAACAAATTAACATAAGTTCTCACAGTAAAATCCTACTTAGCTCAGTTCCTATGACTTTATGTGCCTTCCAACAAAATATTACAAGATATTTCAAAGGCAGAAAAAATAACCTTAAGAGAAGAATAATTATCAGAATAGTTTGGTTCTCATATATTCTACAAAGATCCATGTGTTAAAGGCTTGGTCTTCACCCCATGATGCTCTCCGGAGGTGCTAGAATCTTTAAGAGGTGTTAGTCTAGTGAAAGGAAATGAGGTCATTGATGACATGCCATTCAAGGGCATAAAGAGCCCTTGACCCTTTCTGTTTCTCTTTTGTTCCTTGTCCACCGTAAGGTCAGCTTTGCTCCACCTTATGTTCCTGTCATGGTGTTCTGTATCACCACAGACCCAAAAGCAATTGGACAACTTAGCATGGATTGAAACTCTGAAACCAAGCCCAAATAAGCCTTTCCTCCTCATGAGTTTATTCTCTCAGGTATCTCGTCACAGTGATAGAATGCTAAGCAGCATAGAAATTTAGTTCTGAGAATTGGCTATGACTCTACCAGATGATAGAGTTCAGAAAGCTTTTGAATTGGTTTGTGGGAGGACTGGGGGAGAAGTTTCGAGAAGCAGGCTAGAGAAAGTCCAGTATGTTGTAAGTAGAGCTTAATGGGTGATTATGGTGAATTCTCAGAAGGCCAAAGAGCTGATAAAAGCACAGACAAAAAGATAAGGCTCATGAAATTTCAGGCAGAAATGAGAAATCTATTGGGAATTGTATTAAAGGCCATCCATTTTGTACTGTGGCAAGGAATTTTACTGCATTGCTCTAAATCTTTTTGGAAGGATGGAATTAAAGGTAATGGACTTGACTATTTGGTAGAGGACATTTCAAGGCAGTATTATATTCAGGAAGTGCCATGGATGTTATTGGTTGCTTTTATTCAAGCTTACAATTGCAATCAGGAGCACAAAACAAAAGAAGATTTTGAAAAACGAACTTTTGGGCTAGAGAAGCTGAACATTTCAAAGTACTGCCAATGAGGGTACAGTTGCTAAAGAGATTAGCAACATTTTTTTTAAAAAGCTAAGTACTTTGCAGCAGAACAATAAAAAAGATGCCTTGAGGAAATCTCAGCAGTTGGCAACTCATCACAGACTCAAATGTAAAAATGTACTCATTTCAAAGACTTTTGTTTGAAAAGAGAGCCCTAGGTACTCTGCTCATACAGGGAAATTTAGGGGATTTTTTCCCCATATTCTTCCATAAGGATCTCAGTAATCAGTACAGTGGTGTTTCAAGTGGGTCTCAGTACTCCCCACACTAGTAGCAGACCTTTCTGCAACCATGCAGAATGAAAGTCATTGAGGCTTGCATCAAGGTTTAAAAAAAAAAGACTGGAATATCAGGCAACATGTGGCAGGGTCAGAGCCCCTGCAAGGAGCCTCTAACAGGGTGAAGTTTGACGAACCTTTGAAAGGAAAGCCAAATCTGCAATGGAAACCCCCATTAAGTTTTAAATACCAGGAACATGGAAAGTATTTTGAGGGAAACTCTAGGTAGTGAGAAGAGCCATCCGTCTCAACCAAGAAGCCATGTGGAATGCAGCCAGAAAGGTCAGAGAGGCAGAGCTGCTTAAGCTCTGTTAGCTCAATATCATGCCACCAGGTGCTCTGGGGGCCAGACAAGGACCTATATGATTTAGTATTTGTCTTATTGAACTTTGGTTTTGCTTTATTATGAGTCCACCTTATTATTTATTATGTCAGCAGGTGGTCAAGTTTAATATCGATAGTGCGAAGTCATGTTGGTAGTATACACCCTCAATAGATGGGATTAAAATGGCACTTAAGCTCTATGTTCTTCATCCCCAAAACATACATATATGCATTTTAACTAGTAGAAAAAACATCAGAAAAATCTAAGGCAAAGGAAATTTTACAAATTTCCCAACCAGTGATTCTTAACACTATCAAAATCATCAAGAATAATTAAATCAGAGACATTCAAGGCCCCAAAGAGCCTAAGAAGACATAGCAACTGTATTAGGATATGGCATGGAAACTATGTATGACATTGCAACCAAGTTTACCATCCTGCATGGGATTCTGGAAAAGTATAAAAACTCATTAGATAAAAACCAGAACATTTTGAATATAGGCATTATTTAATAAGAATGCATCAATTTTGGATCATTAGTTACAACAAATGCACCATACAAGTGTAAAATGTTAATTAAAAAACTTACTGTGAGGTAATGGAAACTGTCTTTTTTATCTTTTATAAAAAATTATTAGTTGGAGTGTAATTATACAGTATAGTGGGTTTCATTGTGGCATATTCATACATGCACATGACTTAATTTGAAATATTTCATGCCCCAGTAACTGATAGACCCAACCTGATCTTTTCTTAAAATTGGGAGCCATCTCGCCACAAAGCCATGAAAAGGTAATTTCGGCTTTACTATAAATTACTACAAATTCTGGACCTGCTTGGAATGTCTGCCCGTGCCTTGAACTCACCCATGCCTGGCTCTCTGACCAGATAGCAGCCCTCTCTGAAACTTTAGTGACGCCTCACAAATCTTGGCCTTCCCTGGCCAGACATCGACCCTCTCTGAGGCTCTAATGATCCTCATAAATTCTGATGTTGGGGCCAGCAAAAAAAATGTAAACTACCATTTGTGTTATGCTCCTAAGAGTTCTGTTATCTGTAACCCCTCTTTGTGTAACTTTCTGGGCTATAAATCTGGGCTGCAGGAAAGCTGCGGCTGCTGTCTTGTTCCTGAGGTTTTGGGTGGGAGAGGCAGCCTGGCAGGTCGAAATAATAAGCTTGTTTTAATTTGATTTTAATTGGAGTCAGTGGTCTTTTCTTGCATCCTGGTCTAACATAACTTCCCCTGTCTGTTATACTCCCATTACCTTCTTGTACCCTAATGTTCTTCATTCATTTTTTTTATAAGATCCCTTTTTAATTTTCCTCACTAGCTTCTACATATGAGGGAAAGCATATGACCCTTGCTTTTCTAAGCCTGGCCTGATTCTCTTAACATGATGCTCTCCAGTTCCATCCATTTTCCTGAAATGACAAATTCTTTTCTTTCTTTCTTTTTTTTTTTTTTGAGGGAGGGTGTTGGGTATCAAACTTAGGGCCCCATCTACACTAGGCCAGTGCTCTATCACTGAGCTCCACCTCCAGTCCTCATCGTTTTTTATGGTTGTATAAAACTCCATTGTTGGTATATGTCACATTACTTTTCATTCATTAGTAGATAGAAATCTAGACAGGGTTCACAACTTGACTATTGTAAACTGCCCTGCTTCAAACATTGATATGCTTTAATTCTTTCAAGTAAATACTACGTAGGAGTATATATGGATCATATATACTGGTTTCATTCCTATTTGTTGAGAAACCTCTGTATTGATTTCCATAATGGCTATAATAATTTCAATTCTCACCAAAATTTTGACAGTTCCCTTTTCCCTGAATCCTCATCGGCATATATTATTATTTGTTCGATTGATGATTTCCATTCTGACTGGAGTGAGATGAAATTTCAGTGTAGTTTTGATTTGCATTTCCTTGATGGCTAGAGATGTTGAAGAATTTTACATATAATTGCTGATCCTATTTATTTCTTTTTTT
This sequence comes from Marmota marmota marmota, assembly GCF_001458135.2. Classification (NCBI taxonomy): domain Eukaryota; kingdom Metazoa; phylum Chordata; class Mammalia; order Rodentia; family Sciuridae; genus Marmota; species Marmota marmota. The sequence goes on from NW_026000196.1 coordinate 21,236,748, forward strand.
GAAAACAGACAGTTGAGTTTGCGCACTTATTGATTAGATTATTTGGGGTTTTGGGTGTTGAGTTTTTTGAGTTCTTTATATATTCTAGATATTAATCCTCTATTGGAAGAGCAGCTGGCAATTTTCCTCTTTTTCTGTAGCCTCTGTCTTCATGCTATGCTTTGTTTCCTTTGCTGTAAAGAAGCTATTAAATTTGATGCTATCCTGTTTATTGATTTTTGTTTTTTCTTGAGCTATAAGGAGTCCTACTGAGGAAGTCTTTGCCTGTGTCTATAGGATGGAGTGTTTCCCCTATATTTTCTTTTGGCACTTGCAAAGTTTCTGGTTTTACACCTAGGTTTAATCCATTTTGAGTTAACTTTTTGTACAAGTGAAAGAGAGGGATCTAGTTTCATTCTTCTACATGTGGATATTCAGGTTTCCCAGCTCCATTTGTTTTTAAAAAAAGGCTAACTTTTCTCCAATGTATGATTTTAGCACCGTTGTTGAGGATCACATGATTATTTGTGTGGGTTTATCTCTGTGTCTTCTTTTCCATTGGTCTATGTGTCTATTTTTATGCCATGCTGTTTTTGTTACTATGGTGATGAAGTATAATTTGGAATTGAGTATTGTAATAACTCTTCAGAATTTATCTTTCTGCTCAGAATTGTTTTAACTCTTTTGGGTGTTTTGTTCTTCTATATGAATTTTAGAACCATTTTTTTCTAGTTCTGTGAAAAATGTCTTGGAATTTTGATGGAGATTGCATTGAATCAATAAATTGCTTTGACTAGTATGGTCATTTTTAACAATATTAATTCTGCCTATTGAAGAACATAGGAGGGCTTTCTATATTCTATTGATTTCTAGTTCTTTTTTTCATATTTGGTAAATTTTTCTGTAGAAATCTTTCATATTTCTGGTTGGAATTATTTCTAAGATTTTTAAATTTTTTAGGCTATTTTGAATGGCATCACTTTACTTATTTCTTAGTGTGTCCCTTGTGTATAGAATACATTGATTTTTAGACATTAAATGCGTATCTTGCTACTTTGTTGAATCTGTTTATCGTATGTAGAAATCTTCTGATAGATTATTTAGAGTCCTGTAAACATATAATCTGTGAATAGGGATAATTTAGCTCTCTCCTTTCCTATTTGTATCCCTTTTATTTTTTTCTCTTGTCTAATTGCTCTGGCTTAAATATCTAGTACTATATTGAATAAGAGTGGTGAAAGTAGACATCTTTGCTTTGTTCCTGATTTTAAAGGAAATGTGTCCATTTCTCACCTACTCAGAATGATGTTGGCTATGGATTTGTCATTTATAGTTTTTATTATGATGAAGTAATTTGCTTCTATTATTAGCATTTTGGGGTTTTTTTATTATGAGAGTGTATTAAATTTTGTTGGAGGGTTTTTCCTCCATCTATTGTGATGATCATGTGGCTTTCATCCTTGATTCTACTTATGTGATATGTTTATTGATCTGCAAATATTGAGCCATTCTTGTATCTCTGGAATGAAGTCAACTTGAACATGAAATATGATCTTTTTGATGTGCTGCTGAATTTGATTTGCAAGTATTTTATGAAGGATTTTTCATCTCTGTTCATCAAGGATATCAGATTGTAATCTTTCCTTCTTAATGTGTCCTTATCCACGTTGGGTATGAGTGTGATACTGGCTTTGGGGAAATAAATTTGGAAGATTTCCCCCCATTTCTATTACATGGGTAAATTTGAAAAAGATTGGTGTTAGTTCTTTAAAGATTTGGTAAATTTTAGTTTATGCTAAAATTTAGTGAATGCTTTTTTAGTGAATTTTAGTTTATGATAAAATTTTAGAGAATACTTCTGGTCCTGGGCTTTTTCTGTGGTGAGGGTTTTTATTATTGGTTCAATTTCATTGCTGGTTATTGATCTTTTTAGGTTTTCTATATCCTATTGGTTCACTTTTGGTTAGATTATATGTGTCTAGAAATTTATCCATTTCTTGACAGGTGTGGTAGTGCATGTTTGTAATCCCAGAGGCTCGGGAGGCTAAGGTAGGAGGATCACAATTTCAAAGTCAGCCTCAGCAATGGCAAAGTGCTAAGCAACTCAGTGAGATACGGTCTCTAAATAAATACAAAATAGGGCTGGGGATGTGGCTGATGAATGCCATGTGGGGATGTAGGTGAATGCCCTGAGTTCAAATCCCCATACCTCCCCCCCAAATAAATTTATTCATTTCTTTTAAATTTTCTAATTTATTGGAATATAAATTTTAAAAATAGTCTCCAACGATCTCTGGATTTCAGTGGTATCTGTTTTAATATCCTCCTTTTCTCTGTTTATGTTTTTTATTTGTGTCATCCCTTTCTTTCTTTCTTTCTTTCTTTCTTTCTTTCTTTCTTTCTTTCTTTCTTTCTTTCTTTTTTTTCACGAGTTTATTGATGTCGGTTTACTTTTCAAAGAACAAACTACTTTTCTCATTGATTCTTTGTACATTTGTTCTCCATTTCATTAATTTTGGCTCTGATATTTATGATTTGTTTATTCTACTGGTTTTGAGATTGGTTTGCTCTAATTTTTCTAAGAACAAGAAAAGGACCATTAGCTTATTTATCATTACCTTATGTAGGCACCCATATAAACTTTTCTCTTAAAAGTGTCTTCATTTTATCCCATAGATTCTTATAGGTTGTATTTCTATTCTCACTTGGTTCTAGGAATATTAACTTATCTCCTGATTTTTTTCAGTGACTCACTCATCATTCAGGGTTGTGCCTCAGTGGTAGAGCACTTGCCTAGCATGTGTGAGGCACTGGGTTTGATTCTCAGCACTGAATATAATTAATAAATAAAGGTTATTAATAATTAATAAATAATAAATAAAGGTTCATCAGTGTCTAAAACATATTTTTTAAAAACTCCATCCTACTTATTGATTGTTGGTGGGACTGCAAAATAGTGCAGCCAATATGGAAAGCAGTATGGAGATTCCTTGGAAAACTGGGGATGGAACTACCATTTGACCCAGCCATCCCTCTCCTTGGTCTATACCCAAAGGACTTAAAAATAGCATACTACAGGGACACAGCCACATCAATGTTTATAGCAGCACAATTCACAATAACTAAACTGTGGAACCAACCTAGATGCCCTTCTGTAGATAAATGGATTTTAAAATGTGGCATATATACCCAATGGAATATTACTGTACAATAAAAGAGAATAAAATCATGGTGTTTGCAGGTAAATGGATAGAGTTGGAGAAGATAATGCTAAGTGAAGTTAGCCAATCCCCCCCAAACAAATGCCAAGAAACAAATGTTTTCTTTGATATAAGGTGACTGACTCATAGTAGGGTAGGAAAGAGGAGCATGGGAGGAATAGATGATCTCTAGATAGGGCAGAGCGGTGGGAGAGCAAGGGAGGGGGTAGGGGGATAGCAATTATGGTGGAATGTGATGGACATTATTATCCAAAGTACATGTATGATGTCATGAATTGGTGTGAACATACTTTATTTACAACCAGAGATTTGAAAAATTGTGCTGTATATGTTTAATAAGAATAGTAATGCATTCTGCTGTCATGTATTTAAAAAATAAAATCCATTAAAAAAAGAACTTTTTAGTGAGATGCTTTCTCTTTACTATAAGCCCATGATGGGAATATAGCTGAGTTCAAGACTACCACTCAAACAATCATTGTTCAATGCTAGCAGCTCTTTGAGAGGGGATAATAATCATTAATAACTATAATTAATCCAGAGCAAAGCCACATACTAATAAACCTTTAAAAATATTTAAAATGTTTTATATAACTCCACTATTCCTAAAGTGGAAAAAGAAAGTAATGCTGTAGAATAGACTGAGAATTAGGTAGGAAATAAAATAAAATGACTATGAACTATATGGGGCATGAGAAGGAAAAAGAAAAAAATTGGGGTGGGAGATAAAGGCAGATAATGCAAGAAGAGAAACAGAGAAAAAAAGAAGAAAGTGTATAAATGACCAAGGATAAACATACAGACATGATAATTATAATAAATACATTAACTATTAAGATAAATACATAATATTTGATTAAGGAATACGATATTAAATAATAGGGGGCATCTATCAAATCAACACAAAGCAAAATATCAGTGAAATAAAAAACTGGCATTAGAGAATCTTAAAATCATTCCTTGCTAAGCTAATTGAGGTGGAAGGATTTCCATAAGGTTTTGGGAGGCTCAGTAATTAATTGGTTATCCCTTCTTAGCTAATCTCTAAATGTCTCTGAGTGTGGAGGTAACAAAAACACCAGCCATCTCTCTGTAAAGTTAGGTAACTATATGTTATATTTCACACACACCCCATTTCCATCTTTTTGCTTGAAAAAACTGTGAAAAACTTTTGTCATAGAATCATCCCTGCAGACATCATTCTGCTCACTTTTGATGTGGCTTTAAGAGGTTCTTGGAGGGTTTTTTTTTTTCATGTATCTAGGCACCTAATAGCTTTCAGTGGAAATGTACACTAATTGTCTGGCCTGGTGTTCAGGCCTCTCCCTGATTGGGACTGTAGTCTTATATGCCAGCCTGTAGAAATTCTTCATGTGCCCAGAGCTATTAAAACACCTATGAACTCACTGGTGTAGATCTTAGTGTGCATAAGGTGTGGTGGCACACAGCAGAGGCACTATGTGGTCCATGGCAGATGTATGGGGCATCTTACACATGCATAGGTGGGCTTAAATCTGGGTCCTACATGTCAGCAGGTTGATCCTAGTGTGTGCCAGCTGGTAGCTCAGGTCAGGAGCATTGTGCATATGGGAAGATGCTAGAGCATGCATCACTTAGGTCTGTGGCCAAGGTACATACATTAGTGGGCTGCTGCAGGAGCTCTCTCAGTGGTGGAAGGCATCTGGATCAGATTCATTATCAGGCTGCTGATGGGGAATATGCAGCTTTGGCCTGTGGCTGAGGTGTATGCATTTGTAGACCACCGTGGGAGGGTTCTCCGGATAGGCCAGCATCTAGGGCATGTGTGTTGGCTGGTGGCTTCTGGGGCATGCTTGGTGCTTCTGTCCTCTGCTGGGACCCATGCAGGTATAACCAGTATTTCAGCCTCAAGCACCTGTGGCCTGAGGCTGGAGCATTTGCTTTTCCACCATACTGTACTCTCAGAATGAATGACTCTCTGTTCTGATCTGTCCCATTTCCTTTGTCAGTGGTGTAGAAAGGGACGTTCAGCAACCTTTAGCCAGCAAAGATCCTACCTCACAGGTTACTCAGACAGCCTATTTCAAAGGTATTCCCTATGATTGTATTTGCTATTATCTCTCCACGTGAAGAATCTGTGAGATTTAATTCCTCCCAGCAAGGCAGGCTTAGGCATGGTCTCTACAAAATGGCTGCCTGCCAGTTTTCTGTTTGTTAAGAGTCTGTAAACAAGTCAAGATGGCGCCTGGCATTTTGCAGAGAGAGTGGTTTGTGAAGTAACGACAGCGAGCCATTAAGTGTGGAGATTCCTTATTGGTTGACTGCTGTATCTAGTTTATGTTAATTAAGATAAGCTGTGTGGAATGTATAAATACCTCTGTTGCTCTGTTGTCCTACAGCTGTATCAATCTACACAAGTTGCTCCTCAACCCCCCCCCCCTCCTATTTTGCCCTTTGCCCAGCCAGCCGGGCTGCGGCACCTGTTAGCAGTTTGAAATAAGCTGTGCAGGTTTCCTTAATCAAGTGATTTTGCAGCTCCTGCCACAGCTTAACTGAGTCTGCCTTCCTTTTCTACCATTGTTTCTAAAGTAAGCTTGTCAGCTTTGCCTCTCCCTCTTCTTCCTTTTGTTACCACTCTCCCTTGACCCACCCTAATCAAGGTTCAGGATTAACAAATTCTGTCCTAGTTTCAGTTTCTGTAATCAGAATGTCCAGTTTCCTCCAGTTCATTAACAATCCAATACTATGTGTTAGTGCATTCCCTTTCTCTGTCCCTAACCTCTCTAATCAGCTGTTCTCTCCATTCCAAACCATGAAGGAGTCACGATTTGCTGCCCAGTTCCACTTCACCATCTTGCCAACTGTATATGTTCTACCTTTACCATTTTATATCACATTAAAATTGCTTTAAAATAAAGTAGAAAACTTTAAAGGTGAAAATATATGTTCATTTATTCAAATTTCACTGAGAACAGAGATGACTGTCTTGGACCATGGCGATCTTCATTCTTTAGCAAACATTATTTCTTTTGCTTCTCTCCTAAGGCTCTTTTTTTTTTTTTATCTCCAAAGTTATAGGGAATTCCTTTTTGGCCAATAGATTGCATATAGTTTTGTGTTTTGCTCTAGTTGTTGTTCTTATGTATATGCCTTATGCACTAAACTGAACTTAAATTCCCCAAAGGCAAGAGATTATTCTGTCTTCACTGAATTTCATTTAATATAATGCCTATGGTTTCTAGAAAGGTCAACATAAAATAAGCTTAGCCATATAAAATTCATCATTTCATTTGTGGTTAAAATGTCACAGGGGATAGGAGCACTTCTTTGAAGAATGTTAAAAAAAATTCTGAAAAGCTACTCCTCCAAATAAGCACTCCAAAAATTTAGAACTCCAAAAATTAACCTAAGCATTGGAACAATCTAAGGAGTGTTTATTTAAAAAGAAAGGATGAACCACATCTTAAGAACAATGAATTTTATGATATTTTAATTCACCCTTATTTCATTTCATTCTTTCCACTGCAGAAGCCTTGAAAACAAATAAAAACAAATAGCCTCAAAATGATAGTGGCCCCAGTGAATGTTTTTGGCACCTTTGTCTAGTATGACATAATAATATTTATGTGGGTTTGTCTTTGTGTCCTCTATTCAGTACCGTTGGTATACAAGTCTATTTTGGTGACAATACCATGCTGTTTTCATTACAATAGCTTGGTAGTATAGTTTAAGGTCTGGTATCATGATGCCTCCTGCTTCACTTTTTTCTTTCTTTCTTTCTTTCTTTCTTTCTTTCTTTCTGGCTTATGAGATATTTATTTATTTATCTATTTTAATTTTTTAATTGCAGCACAATTTTTCCTATCTCTGGTTGTATATAAAGTATGGTTACACCAATTCATGTCTTCATACATGTACTTTGGATAATGATGTCCATCACATCCCAACATCCTTACTAATCCCCTGCCCCCTCCCTTGCCCTCCCACCCCTCTGCCCTATCTAGAGCTCATCTATTCCTCCCATGCTCCCCTTCCCTACCCCACTATAAGTCAGTCACTTTATATCAGAGAAAACATTTGGCATTTGTTTTTTGGGGATTGGCTAACTTCACTTAGCATTATCTTCTCCAACTCCTTCCATTTACCTGAAAATGCCATGATTTTATTCTCTTTTATTGCTGAGTAATATTCCATTGTGTATATATGCCACATTTTTTTTATCCATTCATCTACTTAGGGGCATCTATGTTGGCTCCACAGTTTAGCTATTGTGAATTGTGCTGCTATAAACATTGATGTGGCTGTGTCCCTGTAGTATGCTGTTTTTGAGTCCTTTGAGTATAGACCAAGGAGAAGGATAGCTGGGTCAAAAGGTGATTCCATTCCCAGTGTTCCAAGGAATCTTTATACTGCTTTCCAAATTGGCTGCACCAATTTGCAGTCCCACCAGCAATGTATGAGTGTACATTTTCCCCACATCCTCGCCAACACTTATTGTTGTTTGTCTTCATAATAGCTGCCATTCTGATTGGAGTGAGATGATACCTTGGAGTAGTTTTGATTTTAATTTCTCTAACTGCTAGAGATGATGAACATTTTTTCATATATTTGTTGATTGATTATATATCCTCTTCTGAGAAGTGTCTGTTCAGGTCCTTGGCCCATTTATTGATTGGGTTATTTGGCTTTTTTTGGTGCTTGGCTTTTTGAGTTCTTTATATACCCTAGAGATTAGTGCTCTATCTGATTGTGAGGGGTGAGAATTTGCTCCCAAGATGTAGGCTCTCTATTCTTGCTAAGGATTGCTTTAGCTATTTGGGTCTCTTACGTTTCCAAATAAATTTCATGATTGCTTTTTACTTCAATGAAGAATGTCATTGGGATTTTAATAGGAATTACATTAAATCTGTATAACACTTTGGTAGTGTGGCTGTTTTGACAATATTAATTCTGCCTATCCAGGAACATGGGAGATCTTCTGCAGTTTTCTTCAATTTCTTTCGTTATTGTTCTGTAATTTTCATTGTAGAGGTCTTTCACCTGTTTTGTTAGATTGATTCCCAGTTTTTTTTTTTTTTGAGGCTATTTTGAGTGGTTTTCCTAATTTCTCTTTCAGGGGATTCATCGCTGATGTATAGGAATGCATTTGATTTATGGGTGTTGATTTTATATCCTGTTAATTTGATGAATTCAATTATTAGTTCTAGAAGTTTTCTGGTGGAATTTTTTAACTTCTAGATATACAATCATGTCATCAGGAAATAGTAATAGTTTGAGTTCTTCTTAACTTATTTATATCCCTTTAATTTCTTTCTCTTTTCTAATTACTCTGGCTAATTTTTAAGGATGATGTTGAATAGAAGTGGTGAAAGAGGACATCCTTGTCTTGTTCCAGTTTTTAGTGGGGATGCTTTCAATTTTTCTCCATTTAGAATGATATGTATGATATATCAAAGTTCATAAATGCATTCTGCTGTCATGTATAACTAATTAAAGCAAATAAAAAAATTTTAAAAACTGATAGTGGCTCTGAAAATCAGTATCTGGACTGTCTCTAGAAGGGGAAGAAGCAATTGGAGTCCTCAGAACATACCTTTTCTGAGATAATCTTTATTATTTAACCAGTCTGGCAGCATTCCATGAACCCCTACTCACAGGGTTTGACTTTACTTGATCCGACTCAGAGGTCACTCACTGCAAACAGCCTTTTTCTTCTGGCATTTGTTTAAAATAATCAGCATCAATGAATTTCAGCTGCCTGAGGTGCTGTTAAAGCAAGTATAAGGAAAAAGAGATTGTCCAAAACATTTAAAGGAAGAACTTGAAATTATGATGTTTGTAGAATTCTTTAAAAATCTCTGTAAAATCTAGAAACCATGTGGATGAACAGGGCCAGGCATATATCATAGAAAGGTCAAACTCTTTCCCTATGATTGAGCTTGAGGTTCTGAAAAGCAATAAGTAAAGGCTATTCAGCTGTAAACTTCATGAAGTAGCATGGAAGGAATGCATGAAACACCTTGGCAAAAGATAGGAGACTTATAAACTCAAGACATTTAAGGAAATCTCTGTACAGTTATTAGCTAAGTATGAAACAAATTGAGCAGACTTCAGTGGCCACAAGGACAAAATAAAACAAACCTCTCCAAAACAATTTTTTATAGAATTAGTTGAAGAAAATCACTAAATAAGCAAACAGTATTAATTAATATCAACAACAATAACAAAAACCCAATAGCAATGACAGCAAACCCTGGAGGAGTCTAATTTTCAATACTGCTAAATTATATTAAATTTTCTAGTTTGCAACAAAAATTATGACACATGCTAAGAAACTTTTAGGAAAGTATGGCCTATCATGGGGGGGAAAGTAGTAAATAGAAACTGTACCTAAAAATGAGCAGCATGAGAGAAGTGATCCATCATATATAAAGGATCCTCAATAAGATTGCTGATTTATTTCTAGTTAGAAACCATGTAGGCCAGCAGGCAATGGGAAGAGATATTCAAAGTACTGAAAGAATGAGACTTCCAATCAATAAATTTATATACAGCAAGCTTGCCTATAAAAATAAAAGAAATTTAAGACATCACTAGATAAATAAAAACTGAGATACCCTCTCTGGCAGAATTGCTCTACAATAAATGCCAAAGGGAATTGGGTAGACTGAAGTAAAGTAATATTATATAGTAACTCAAATCCACATTTAAAAAAATAAAGAGCATTGACAAAGATAAAATTATAGGTAAATAAATTTAAAAGACAGTATTCATGTATTTTTGTTAATTTATCTTTCCTATCTCATTTGAAAGACAACCATGTGTATGTGTGTATTTATATATACATATACATGCATACGTATAGATTTATATATATTTAAATACATGGCTTTATATATATATTCATAAAACTGTACTGATGGAGTTTTAGCGTATAAAGATGTATTTTGTATATTTGCTACAGTAGTAGCAAAAAGAAAATTCCAAGAAAAAGAACAAAACTTTGCAGACAGTTGAAGGTAAACTAGTGTAAATTTAATCTAGGTTGTTATAAGTAAAAACATAATTTTAATCTCCAAAGCAAGTATTAAGAAAAAATAAAATTTTTGAGAGAAGTGGCAAAAGAATTACAATGGAACATTAGAAAATATCTATTTAACACAAATAAGATAATAATGTATAAATCACGGAATAATAAAGGCATTAAATATCCCTGTCTCAAAATAAAAAAATAAGAGGGCAAAGATGTGGTTCAGTGGTTTATCTTCTTGTTATCAACCTCTAGTATCCTAACAAATCCCAAACAAAAACCAAACATAACCATGTGAACTGATGAATAAATTGATTGCTGAAATCCTCAATTATGGTAATCCTTTCACTTTCTTAATGGTGTCTTTGCTACAAAATTATATTTTTACTTAAATTATTAAACATATATTAAAACAAAAATTGTATATATTAATATGTTACCATATGATGTTTATACATGTCTAAATTGTGCAATCTCCTTATTTATCAATTTTTATGGCAAAACATTTAAAATATTTTCTTCTAGTTTTAGTACACAGTGCACAACTGCTATCAGTAGTCTCCTTAGTGTGTAATACCACACTAGAACTTCTCACTGCTATCCAATTGCAATTTAATACACATTTACTAACCTTTCCCCATCTCACTAATAACTACTATTCTACTTTCAATTTCTATTAGATCAACTTATTTACATATCAGGTCTGAGTGGGGATAATGAGATATCTTTATTTATGTGCCTAGTTTATTTCACTTAACATAATGGTCTCCAGTTCCATCCATGTTGTCACAAATGACAGCTTCATTCTTCTTAATGGCTGAACAGTATTTTATTATGTATATGTGTCACATTTTCTTTGTCCACTCTTCAGGTGATAAACATTTACATTCTTTCCATTTTTTGGCTGTTAAGAATACTGCTGGAATGAACATAGGATTTCAGATGTCTCCTTGAAATACATGATTTTGTTCATTTGGATATATACTGATAATGTGATTGCTAAATTATATTGCAATTCTCATTTCTAACTTTTTGAAGAGCCTCTATACTCTTTTTCATAGTGGCTGTGCTAATTTACATTTCTACCCACAATATACAAGTATTCTCTTTTTGCCACATCCTCACTAGCACTTGTTATATTTTGCCTTTTTAAAAATAACCTCTCTTACTGGAGTGAGGTGATACTGTGGTTTTGATTTGAATTTCCCTGATAATTAGTGATATTGAGCATTTTTTGCATACCTATAAGCCTTTTGAAAAATATCTATTTAAACCTATTGTCCATTTTTGGAACCAGTGTTCTGGTTTTTGCCTGTTGAGTTTTGGAGGAGGTCCATATATATTCTACCTCAGAAGTTCTTATAAATGTGAAATTTTCAACTCTTTCTGTTTGGCTAATGATTTTGGTGTGCCGCTTCTTACATATGAAGATGTCATTCTGTGTTATCTTACAGAAATTTTGTTTTTAATCTTTCTGCTTACCTCTAAAGACCATCTGGAATTGATTTCTGTATATGCATGAAGTTAGGTTCATGATCATTTTCTTGGAGATATCCGATGCATTTAGTGCAATTTATTGGAAAGGCCATTTTTCCTCATTGCACTGTAATGATGAAGATAGAGAGACTTGAGTGTGTCACTTTAAAATACTTTGTTACTTTAATCTTTTTGTTTCTCCTTGTGCCAATATTGTACTTTCTTAATTATAGTAGCTTTAAAATAAGACTTGATATCCAGTGGGATGAGTCCTTTAGTTTTGTCAAATATGTTCTTGGTTTTTCTTATGTCTTTACAAGACTCAGCTTATAAATTTCTACAAAATGCTGCTAGAATTTTGACAATTTAATTGAATCTATACATCAACTTAGAAAGAGTTGACATCTTTACTATATTGTGTGCTCAAATTCCAGATCATGATATATTCCTCTAACGATTAGATCTTCTTTAATTTTTTCAGTAATATTTTTGAGCTTTCTGTGAAGTTTTTTTACTTATCTTTATATTTTTTACTTTTATTAAAATATAACTAAAATAGAACAGAGTTCATAAATTTGAACTGTATAATCCAAATAATTTTGGATATCCATTTACCTAAGTAATGATCATCTGAAAGAAGCTGGACAGTATTTTCAGCATGCCTTTGTGATTTCTTCTAGATGATACCCTCACAAATGTAATCATTATTTTGATCCCTATCAACAGAGATAACATCTACTATTTTGAATTTAATATTAATGGAAGCATACAGGATATACACTTTTGAGTATGGCCCCTTTAAAATCAACTTTATATGTGATATTCATCATATCACTATGTGTTGCAAAGGTTAATACTTTTTATTACTGTGTTGTATTTAATATTATTAATATACCTATTTATCTATTTTATTAATGGACATTTGGGTTGTTACTCTGAATAATGCCAATGTAAATATTTTTAAATATGCCTTTTGGTAAGTGTGTGCACTTTTGCGTTTAGGTATGTGGCATATCCCCCAAATCACTAGACCATATTATGTATCTATAGGTATAGATAAAGGTATGGCACTGCCTGTTTTGAAGTGTATAGTAGAGACTGTAAATATTACCAAAGTGGTGCTCTTACTGATACTCTGCCATCAATATATGAGTTTTACCAAGTGGTAAGTGAAGTAGATTTTAAAGTTTTTTTTTTAAAAAACTCATTTTATATTTTGCTTATTTTATGTTGGTGTATTAGTATTTTATAATTTTTTATAAAAATTCTTGATATGAGGGCTGGGATTGTGGCTCAGTGGCAAGGCACTTGCCTCACACATGTGAGGCACTGGGTTAAATCCTCAGAACCACATAAAAATAAACAAACAAAATAAAGATATTGTGTCCATGTATAACTAAAAAAAGTATTAAAAAAAATTGATATGAGTGCCTTGTTCAATTTATTTTATTGTAAATACCCCCTCCCTGTATGAAGCATGCATTTTTATTCTTGTAATTTTGTACTTTATTAAATAGAAGTTCTTAATTTTGATAGTCAAATTTATCAGTCTTTTTTTATTGTTGATGGGCTTTTTAAGCCTGTTTAAGAAATCTTCTTATGCTAAAGTCATAAACATATTTTGTAGTGTTTTCTACTATAAATCTTACTGCTGTTACCTTTCACATTTTGGTTTACAATCATTTAAATGGATCATTCATGTATAGTCTTAGGCATTAAGATTTATTTTTTACGCCATGTGGCTATTCAGTTGATGGAGCATCGTATATTGAATTGACTATCATCACTTTCCTACTGAATGCCACCCTTTCCTTAGTTGTAAATCTGGTGGCTGCAAGCTTACAGGCACTTTTCTTGTTTGCTGCAGTATTTCAATATCCTATTGCTTCTCCTGTGCCATTCTCCCACCTCTTCATCATTGATAGTTTACTATATGCCCTGAGCTTTGCTTTTTTATTTGTTTATCTTACCAGGATTGCTCTAGCTGTTTGTATTCTATTTCATATAAATTTTAGAATCCCAATTTAATAGATTGCTTGTATTACATTAAATATATAGATGAATTTGGGGGACAAAGGAAACTGATATCATTGTATTACCCACTATAATAGTGCATAGCTCCGTTTAATTATGACTTTAAAAATGCCTCTATAACATTTTAAATATTTCAATATGGTGGTATTGAACATCTTTATAAGGTTTGTTCATAGGTAATTTTATATTTATGGTACTTCCTAAATGGTATTTTAAAACATTATTTAAAACTGCTTTTTAATATTTTCCTTCTCATTATCTGTTCATAGTGTGCAGAAATTCAATAGAAATTAAATTGACTTGCTGTTTTGACCTTGATGTCAACAAGACCACTAAAACCAAAATCATTTGTATATTCTTTCAGCTTTTCTGTTTAAGTAGTTTATAAAGAGCATATATCTGCTTTCTTAGTTTTGACTGTTCATACTTTTAATTTCATTTTTTTTCTTTTTAACACACTATAAAACATCCAGTACAATACTGAATATAAGTTATATTATGGGTATCTGTGTGCTGTCCCTCACCTCAAGGAAAATATTCAATATGTAATCATTATTTAAAGTGTGAATTATTGGTTTTATCATAGACAGTCTTTGTTTTTGTTCCAAAGCATCCATATTCTTTTCTTATTTATTTATTTATCTATTTATTTAATTTTATTTTTGGTACCAGGGATTGGACCCAGGAGCTCTTAGCCATTGAGCCCCATCCCAGTGCTCCCTTTTTTATTTTTTATTTTGGGACAGGGTCTTGCTAAGATGCTTAGGGCCTTGCTAAGTTGCTGAGGCTGGCTTTAAACTTGAAATCCTTTTGCCTCAGCTTCCTGAGCACCTAGGATTACAGGAATGTGCCACCATGCCCTGCTTCATTTTCATTTTTGAAAGGATAAGAAAATTCTTCATATAGCTGGGATATTTCATAATACAATGTGTTTGTTATTAAAACATGCGATTTAATAAAAAATTGCTTTCAGTATAATTTATCAGAACTTTTTATAAAATGCCCGAAGATGTTGTTCTTGGTTTTAGAGATCAAATTTATACTTTATTTTTAAAAAAATTATTAACATGTATTTATTGTACAAATTAATGGGATTAATTGTACAAATTAATGGGATTCACTTATATCCATATAAGTATACAGTGTGCATTGGTCATGTCCACATCTCCTTCTTTTACTCTTCTCTCTCATTCTCCCACCCTCTTCCCAATCATAGTAATCACTGTTCTACTGTCAGGTTAACCTATTTTTTTTCCTTTTTGGCTTCCATATATGAGAGAGAACTTATAAAACTTATCTTTCTTTGTCCAGCTTATTATTAATACAATATTCTCCAGTTTCCTCCATTTTGTTACAAATGACAGGATTTCATTCTTCTTTATGTCTGAATAATACTGTTGTATATATACACCATATTTATTTTATCCATTCATCTGTTGACAGGCACCTAGGCTGATTCCATTTCTTGACTATTGATAGTACTGCAACAAACATGGGTGTATAGGCATCTCTCTGAATGCTGACATCATTCCCTTTGGACATATACCCAGGAATAAATGGATCATTTGGTAGTCCTATTTTAGTTTTTTGAGGACCTCCCCACTGTTTTCCATAGTGGCTATCCTAATTTACATATTACTGATAGTATATTAGAGTTCCTTTATCTTCACACCCTTGCCAGTATTTATAATACAAATAATTGCCATTCTAACTGGGATGAGATGGAATCTCAATGTAGTCTTAATTTGCATTGTCTAATGAGAGTGTGTGAGTATATGTGTGTGTGTGTGTGTGTGTGTGTAGTCATTATCTCTCTCTCTCTCTCTCTCTCTCTCTCTATATATATATATATATATATATATATATATATTTGTTNTATCTCTCTCTCTCTCTCTCTCTCTCTCTCTCTATATATATATATATATATATATATATATATTTGTTGGCTGTCTATATTTCTTCTTTTGAGAATCTGTAGATTCTTCTCAAAAGAATCTATTCCGATCAAAGGCATTATTTATTATTTATTTTTTTCGTACTGGGATTTGAACCCTGGAGTTCTTTACCACTGAACTAACCGCCCAGCACATTTTATTCTTTGTTTTGATACCAAGCTGGCCACAAAGTTGCTATCCTCCAACTTTCCTCCCTGAGTTACTGGAATTAAAGGTGAATGTCACTATTCTTGGCTTGATCATAGCCACTCCTACTACATTAGAAGGTTCCACTTTGCTTAATATTGTTTTTATTATAAATAATTATTCAATTTAATTTTTTATTTATCAGATGATCACATTTCTTTTTCTTCTTTATTCTGTAAATGTAATGAACAATACAAATTGACTAAAAATATGCTCTTGGTTATAGTTGTATTTTAATATTATTATTGTTTCTCCTTTAAAAGTGATGTCTTTATTATATATTTTATAGATTCATTTTTGTCTTTGATTTTTAGTAGTTTTTTGTGATGTAATAGAGTAGTTTTGTTGTTGTTTTGCTGAATAGGATTCATAGAGCTTCTTGATTATATGACTTGACCTATTTTAACTATTTTAGAAAATTTGTGGACAGTTGTTATTCCATTATTGCTGTCTTTTTCATTATCTTCTTATCTCCTTTCAAAATCCTTGAAATGTATATGATTTTCACCATACTTCATCTACCACTGACATTTTTTTCTGTATTTTTCATGCTTTGTTCTCTTTGACTTCAATGTGGATATTTTCTATTTTAACTATTTATTTATTTATTTATTTATTCTTTGTCCTTCTTTGTTCAATCTATTCATATACTCATCAAAGTCTTTAGTTTTAGTAATTTTTTCCTTTTGAATATTCTTCAATTTAGTTTCTTATATGTTTCTCTGATATATATCAGCTCAATGCTGCAAGTCAGCAAATGCCCCCGAGGGAATGTATGGAGGGGAACACCAAGCTAAATTCAGTGTTTCCCTTCTCCTCAGGTTAACTACTGAACTCTAGGATACCTTGATTACTTTCCAAATGCCTGGTGTATTTTTTCTTTGTTTTTAAAACAAGCTTTTGAGGTTTGTGTTAGCAGCAAGCTTCATGTTATAAAAACTTTTTCATTGTTGCCAGAATTGAAAATCTGATTCTACTAAATGTTATTCCTTCATGCTTTTGTGTGAGAGATATTACAAAGAAGTGTTGATAAGGTTAAAAGAGAAATGACTATCATATACATGAATTCATTGCCTAATGTAGTTGCTGATAAGATTTTCTGATGTTTCTCTTCGGGGAGAGTATAGATACATAGTTTCCATTCTATAAAGATATTTTCCATTTAAGTCTGATATTTTTAGGAAAAAGAGATGTGTATGAATGATGAGTAATCAAAGAGGTGGACTGTTTGGGCACATCTTTTTTTAACTTAAGAATCTGGAAATTCTTCAAGTTGTACAAAAATTCCTTATGCAATCTTTATGGTTGTTATTACAACTGGCAAAAACGTCAAGATACAATTTCTCTGCAACTCATGGCAACTGCTGTATATGCCTCAACTATAACCCAGGCAATTTAATAATTTTGTTCAGTATTTTGAATTTGAAACAAGTCATTAAAAGCAACAAAGGACACTGGAATATTCAAACTAATAGAATTTTGGAGTCTATTACATAAGAGAGATCACAGTATCCAATAACAGTAAACTTCCTGTAGCATGATTTTGACTATATTTCTGGCTGGTGTACTGCCTTTTCCATTTGCCCGCTTTTGGAGTTTCACTGGAAACTAATATCAATTCTGTAAGCTATCCAAAATTCTGATTAAAAATTCCCTTCCAGTATAAGTAAATTTGGATTTTTGTTGCTTTCGTTATTTGTTCTCAGAAGTCCTAACTGTTACAGAGTTAGAAGACAAATAGCATGCTAAAGTGCAAATGGCATGTTCAATAGGGTGTACAGTGAGAGTTCTCAAGGCCAGGACAGATATCATCTATCTACCCAATCATCTATCATCATGTATATGTGTCTATACTTTGTGCCATCAATGTAGAAAGTTACAGAACAATGTATAATGCATACATTAGTTTCTTTAACTCTACCCACAGATCATTTTCCTCTTTTGGCATCCAAAGTCTTTCAATCAGACCATTAAAATGGTCAAGTTTAACAATACTTGCTTATTCTCTAATCCTAATTAAGCTCCTATGTTGTAACTACCTGTTCATCCTAAGAATTTAAAACAAAAACAATATAGATAGATAGATAGATAGATAGATAGATATCATGCTGAAAACATAGTTTACTGTAAATCAAAGACTATTGTGATATTATACACTCTTTCATATGGGTCAATGTCATGGCCCCCAGGAATATTACAAACATCAGGGTCAACTGTATTACAAATGGACTTGCATCACATTTTATTTATTTTTTATTAGTGCATTAATACATAATTGGGTCTATTTTAATATATTCAAAAATGTAGGTAACACATTCCTCCATTTCAATCCCCAGTAGTTCCTCTTTTTCTTCCCTCCTCCCTCTCCCTGGTCCTCTTGCTATACTCCACTGGTCCTCCTTTTATTTATTTATTTCTATTTGGTATATAGTTATACATAAAAGTAGAATTCATTGTGATATATTCATACATGCACATAAATTAATTTGTTCAATTTCATTCTGCCATTCTTCACCTTTCCCGTCCCTTTTCCCTCTCTCTAAATTCCCTTCTTCTACTCCACTGTCCTCCCTCCTATTTTCAAGAAGCTCCCCCATTTTCAATTCTCATTTTTCTCTAGTTTTCACATATGAGAGAAAATATTCAATCCTTGGCTTTCTGAGTCTGGCTTATTTCACTTAGCATAATGTTCTCCATTTCCATCCATTTGCCAGCAAATGATATAGTTTCATTCTTCTTTATCACTGAGTAAAACTCCATTGTGTATATGTGCCACACTTTCTTTTTTTCTATTCATCTGTTGATGGTCACTGAGTCTGGTTCCATAATTTGACTATTGTGAATTGCACTGCTATAAAAATCAGTGTTTATGTATCTCTATAATATGTTGAATTTAGTTCTTTGGGATATATTCCAAGTAGTAGGATAGTTGGGTCATATGGTGGTTCCATTTCTAGTCTTTTGAGGAATCTCCAACCTGCTTTTCAAAGTAGTTATATTAATTTGCAGTCCAACCAAAAGTGCATGAGTATACCTTTTGTCCCACATCCTTACCAGTAATTATTGTTATTTGTATTCTTGATAGCTGCCATTTAAGCTGAAGTAAGATAAAATCTCAGCATAGTTTTGATTTGTATTTCCCTGACTGCTAAGGAGTTAGCTTTATAATTCCCATTGGTTTTCTAGGGTGCTTTATTTTAAACATAGTTTCTTAATTGATCTTTATTTCCCTACTTCTAGGAGCTGTCTATGTTCATTGTGTTCTAACTCCTTCCACACTTCATTCCCACCTTCAATTTACAGAGTCAGGTATTTTTACTATTCACCCTGATCTCTTTCTTCTCTATTATACTGTCTTTATGTTCATTTTGAGCCTACTTGGATAATCCAGGAAAAATCTCCCATCTCAAGTTTCTGAACTTAATCACATCAGCAAAATTATCTTTCGCCTATAGGCAACATTTAGAGGTATAAGGATCAGAACAAGGACTGATGGGAGGGCTCTTATTCAGCCAGCCATTCTTAACTCAGTTTTATTGGTTTTTATTCCTCTCTCAAGTAGCTTTATTTTAGATACAGATAAGGTAAATGTCCTTATTCCTAGTTTTATTAAAAATGTTCTCTATTGGTTGATTTACTGCCTAGATCTAAAAAACTCTAAAATAGCAAAGGTTTTGGTAAATTGACTATGATAATTTCTAAAATCAAGTGCTTCTTTTGAACTTCTCATCCAGTCTGCTTCTTTTCCTGTTGTTGGTAGTCTTGTTTGTTTTCTAGAATTCTATTCAATTTCCTGCTTATTTGTGGACACTAAACAATGTTTAATGATGTAGTGGGGCAATGATCTTTGCTGCATTCACCATGACAGATAGTCAATGATGGGAAATATGTTCTTCATCTCTGGAAAATATTCATTTTTATGTCTTTAATGACTTCTTTATCTCCACTGTTTTTTGTTGTGTATTTTGGAAATAGATGATGACCAAAGTATGATTTTATGAATCATGTGGCTTATTACCTTACAAAAAGAACGTTTCTTTGGTTCATAATGCTTAAAGCAAGGGATAGAATCTGAAAAATATAAAGAATATACCTTATAGCTGAAGCATATTCAATATATAATGAGGAAGTTTCAGAGTTACAAAACTCCAGTTTCTCTGTCAGGATGGAAGCAGGCTCTTGTGGAAGTCTAATTGAAATTTAGGTACTCCTTCATAGGAACAGTTCTCAGAAGCTGGCTTGCCTCAGTGCAGTTCTGTGATGACATATGAAGTCCCTCAATGCTTGAGGGAGGTGCCAGTATTATTAGTTGAGGCTCTGGAGATTCGCTTCCAAGCCAACAGGTGTTACTTTCCATAATCAAGGCTCTCAGGATTTGGAAAAGTAGCTGAAGGCAGGCTTCCTGTCATGGCATAAGCACTCCATTTTCTGAGAAGTGACTGACAGAGTGGAGCCTGCAAAAATCTAAACTGACAATGTATTGGTCAAATCCTTGAGTTTATATGATTTGAAGTCCAGTAGTTGAGGTCAATTACTAGGAGAGTAACTAATATATGAAGGGTCTACTCAAGTTTGACATAACATCCCCAAAGGGCAGAGAAAGTTCACTTCAAATTCCCACATATGGGGCTTTGTAACTCTGAAAGGAAAAGATATGCCAAAATAAAGACATCACAGAGCAAACTATGTATTTGGAACCATTTCAAAGCTGCATAGCAGTCTTTCTCAGAAACTACTATTAGTCACAAGTCAGAACTTATACATTGATCTTTATATTTCCTATTATCTTTCTGATTTTTCTCTGAGTTTGACAATATCACCTCAACTTTTTCTTCCAATTCTCCTATTGAATTTTTGCTTTTGAAATTATATTTCTAGTCTCCAGTGAGTTTTTAATTCTTTACTGACAATCCCTTTTATCATAACATCATACTCAGATTTTATAGATGAAATATTCTTTGAATTTCTCTGAAAAAAAGATATTTGCTTGCTTTTTTATTTTTGTTAGGTAGTAGCTAACTATGAACAGTCAAATGCATGGCAAGCTCACAAGCATTCTTTAAATTACTTTAGGGTATTCTTTAAACTATTTTCAAAGTGGATAAAAAAGCAAAGGGTAGTAGTTAATTTGTAGAAAATAGCAGAAACAAAGGAGCTAATTGGAAAATACAACAAAAGAAAAGGAATAAAGGGACTAACTTGACAGGGTCCATTGAGGTTGATGTGAAGCTAGGAATTTTGGCTATAGGTGTTGCCACTTGTTGGGGAAGGAAGATCTTTAGGTGCACTAAGGTTACTCTGACAGGTTACACATTAACATAGGATTGACTTGTAGATGAAGCTCCCCTAAATAGGATGGCCATCATGACAGTTCCTGAGAGGACCATTTAGGGGCAAAAACTTCACCACCCAACGTGAAGGAGAAGTTGAACATCTGATTGGCAACGAGTACAGAAGGTGGTCCCCAGTTCTCCTGGTAAACATCAAACAATAATAAATTTGGAGACAGCATTGTCTCCTTTGAGAGTGTCTCTCTTGAGAGTGTTCTCTGCTTGAGCCTTACTTTGCTTTTACTTTACTTTCACCTAAACAAAGTTCTCTTGCATGGCTTTTGGTGTCTGACTTTAAATTTTCTTTCATTAGAACATAAGCACTGAGGTTTGGAGTTTTATCTCCCCACTTTCCTGTGGCACTTTTAATTCTCCTCCTAAATTCTGATGCTTATTAGCACATTTAGTTCTATTAACATATTATTCTATTGTTTGTCACCTTCTATGTTGTTTTAGTCAGCTTTTTCATCGCTGTGATCAAAACAGATAACAAGAACAACAAAAAGGAGGAAAGTTTATTTGGAGTTCACAGTTTCAGAGGTCTCAGTCCCATAGATGACCAACTCCATAGCTCTGGGTCCTGAGATAAGGCAGAACATCATGGAAGAAAAGTGTGGTTGAGGAAAGCAGCTCAGGATATGGCAGTCAGGAAGCAGAGAGAAAGCTTCACTAACCAGGGACAAAACATAAATTCTAAAAGAATGCTCCCAGTGACTTACCTCCTTCACCCACATCCTATCTGCATAGTTACAGCCCAGTTAATGAGAATCAAGGGATTAATGCACAATTAGGTTTTGAATCTCTAATAACTAAGTCATTTCACCTCTAAATTTTCTTGCATTGTCTCACACATAAGATCCTCAGGGATGCTTCGTATCTAAACCACAACATATACCTTTAGGGTACTGATTTTCTTGGCTCCCACACATTTAAAAACAAGGGAGGGAACTGGGGTGTATTTTAGGGTAGAGCACTTGCTTAACATTCATAAAACCCTGGGTTTGATATCCAGCACTGCAAATAAATAAATAAATATAAAAGTAAGCATAAAGGAGGGAGCTGGGAAGTATTTTAGGGTTAAAGAATGGGCTTAGCTTGCAAAAACCTGAGGCTGGATTGATTTTACCCAAAATATATTTCCATGATTTTCCCACAATTAATACTTCATTCCTGATGTACTGAAGCACCACAAAAATAAATAAACAACTAAATAAATAAATAAATAAATAGTTTGGTTGATTCTTAAACATCTAGAAGGATCACATTCAACCCTGCAAAAATGAGCATTGAGCCTCAGGGTACTGGATGGAAGTAGGATGGACTTCCTCCCTCTTGGCTTACATGCATTAAGATTTTGAGTTATTCTCATATGGGTTTAAACTACCAATAACTCCCCATATAGCTTTTTAACTAGAGAACAATTGCCCATATTTTTGTTTATGTATTGTTTCTTAGTTTGTTCTTCGTTTTAGCAGAAGGAAAACTCCAGACTATTACTGAGCATGCAAATGAAATACAGGAAAGGCAAAAGTTTTGAGTGCAGACATTCAGTTAGTTTTTATTTTCTTCCCCAGTTCCTTTCATTCCCTCAGTCACATCTGTCTGCTCTACCTTTGGTACTAGCGCTTCCTTTGCTCTGCATGAACATTTTTCTTTCCTCCTTTTCACCTTTTTCTTTCCTCCAAAAATGTCTTAAAAATTGTGATGTCCTGATAACACCAATACCTTCTCCAAACCTGGCCCACTTCTAATCTTTTCATGGTTAATTTTTCAACATTTATACTTTCTTAAGTTCATATATGTGGAAAGTTTGATGAAAGGGAAAGGAAACTATTTGCTGGAATGAATTGTCTTTATGCCTGGACTGGTAAAATGCATGTATTCGGGAATAACATCAAATCACATTTTCACACAATAAAAGATTGCTAATAGAAAAATAATAGAACTAGAAGAAACTTTAAGAAAAGCAAAAGAGGTCTCAAAATGCAAAATGCAAGAAGTTTACAATTATCTTTTCATTTGTGAATTTAAACAACCACCTCTAGTTTTATCAAGAACATTGTCCTGTAAATAAGTGGACAATGATTGCTTTGGAAGAATGAGATAAAGATAATTCCCTACAATAAGGGTGACAACAGCAACTTTGTCATTATATGTGAAATATTTTGTGCTACAATTTGTTTTGAATTGTTTTATGTCTTCTACAGCACGTTTGAGCTAGGTGACTTTTGGATGCATACAATTGCAGAGCTATGAGGAAACTATGAACAGCAAAACCTGTATAAAGAGGAGTTATAAAACCAGAATGATCTCCCAAAGAGAGAATTATAGCTTTCAAACATTGAAAGAAACACTACTCAGCATTAAAAATGAGCAAAGTACTTACAACAAGTGAATGGATCTCAAAACCAAAGTGATAAAAGCAAAACAGAGTATTACATGACTCCATTTATGTGTTCTTGAAAAGTCAAAACCATTGGAAGAGGAAGAAGGTCAGTAGTTACCTGGGGCTGGATGTAGAAACAATAGCATGTGAAAACTTTGGGGATGATGAATGTTTTAAACCTGGATTGCATTGATGGTTGCCAAGCTCTGTAAATATACTAAAGCTCATTGAACTGTATGCTTACAAGAAATTAATTTCATGTATTTAGTCTCTCAACAAAGCTGTTAGAAAAAAATAACTTACTATAATGTAAAAAAAATGAAGAGAGGATTTAACCATTATTTATCCCAATCTCCTCATGCCCCAGATGAGAAATCCAAAGCTGAGAATGATAAAATGACTTGTCAAGGTATCACATGCACAGAACCAAGGCTGAATGCTACATCTTCTAAGATTATGGCTTGTCCTTATCTTACATCCCATGCTATTATATAAAGACCTAACAAATCTTTCTTCAAATAAATTTAGTTCTGCATGAGTAAAGGCATTCATCATTTTTTCCTAGTATATGATAATACATATTTTGTGTCTTTCTTGGTAGGACTTCCAGATTTTTTTCAGCCTTAGGGATCTAACAACTTTATGACATTGTCTTTCTGGGGTCAGTACATCAGGAATGAAGTATTAATTGTGGAAAAATCATGGAAAGATATTTTGGGTAAATCAACCTGTCTCAGGTTTGCACAAGCCAAATGTTATAATAAGGGATTTGATTTCAATATGGATCAAACATAAAAAACAAAAGCTAAATTAAACGAGATGGCAAATTATTGCCAATTGCTTCTATTTGGTCATTTTTAAGGAAAATCCAGCAGTCGGGAAAATTTAGAAAATAGATAACGAAAGTGCTTTTGCAGAGTTTTTAAAAGAATGGATCCCATTATACTTTAATAGCAAGCAGGAGGTTTTTCACTAACAGTCATTGCATTTTCAAGGACTCAGGGAGAACAAAGACCCAAATCTTGTACTTTGCATGCAAAGTGATTGCACTTTGGAATCAGAGGCTTCAGTAGTGTTGGGTGCAGAGCAGGCTGAACTGTGTTGTCTGCAGGGCAGGCTGAACAGATGTTGGCTGCAAGATAGCCCACGCACTCAAACCCCCCTCTATCTGGTCCTTTATCACCTGTTTGCCTCAAGTCTGAACATTCAACCCTGCTTAGGGCTGAACACTTAACCCCCCCCTTGGGCCAACAAGGCAGCTTGCAGACCCAGAGGTCCCATTAGATTTGGGCTATAAAAACTCCCTCCTGCCAGGCCCCCCTCTCTCTCCCTCTCTCTCTTGCTCTTTCTCTCTTGCTCTTTATCTTTCTTATGCACGCTCTCTGTCTCTCTCTTGCTCTTGCGCTCTCCCTGTTCATCTCTTTTCTCTCTCTCTCTTTCCTTCTTTCCTTTCTCTTTGTTGCACTGCTGCAATAAAGATCTTTTGGTTGCTCCGAGTGTTGTGGTCACTTTCCTTTCATTGGTGCCGAAACCCGGGAGAGGGTTAAAACCCACTTTTGGGTCTCTCTTCCTTCGGAAATGCCACTCACCGGATGGCCTGAACCCAGGCCTGAACCCATTTTCTTGACTGCCAGAACTCCATCCACCACTGGCCTTCGATTGGTGAGTTTCCCCTTCCTGGAGTCCTAAACCCAATGGTGGTGTCAGGAGGATTTGGCCGTTGATTGTCCGGCAAACCTCTTTGCCCACCTGCGGGGAGGAAAACACCCCACCACAGCCTTTAAGGCTACGGTGGCCCTCAGGGACTCCTTCCTAGGGCAGAATAGACTCCTGGGTTCAAAATTATTCCCTTCCCTTCCCAGCTGTTAGTTACCAGCATAGGCTTTGTAGGTCTCCCTCAAAGGACTGTGTAACCTCCAGGGACACATAACAGAGAACTGAACATCACAGTCCACCCAGACCTTCACCATCTCTGTGGCTCTCCTAAAATCCTAGTCCTCACACCTTCAAGACTCGGCTGCTAGAGAGAACCTTACCCTCCCCTTCCTCCCTCTTCCCCTGTCTCTCTCTTTCCCCTCTTTCCGGCCCTGCAAGTCTCCGGCCTCTCCAGGAGGGGTCCCGAAAAGAAAAGCCTTGGCCAAGGTCTCCCACGGCTCCAGCTCCGTCCAGGACGAGAGCTTCGACTGTCAGGATTCGGTGACGACCAATCTCTGCAGCTCGAACCTGCCACTAAGGCACTCCTGATTTTTGGCTCTAGCGGGGACGCCCCTTTTGCCAATAAATCAGTTTCCTCCTTCTCTCTTATACTACGGTTGCGTCTCCTTCCTTCTCCTCTATACCAAGTTTGCATCCCCTTCCCTCCTCCTTATACTACTTTGCGACATGGGTAATGTGTCCTCTCTGCCGGTCGACTCTCCCCTACAATGCCTCTTGGATAACCTCAAAACCCTCTCCTTGACACCAGACATCAAACCCCCAAAATTGATCAAATATAGCACCCAGGCCTGGCCCACTTATCCCTTAGACAACCAAAGCAGATGGCCCCCCTTTTGGGTCCCTGGATCCCTCCATTCTAAGGGATCTCTACAATTACTGTGAGCATTCGAAAAAATGGGTAAAAAGCTGCTATATCAAAGCTTTCTTCTTGCTTGTGCTCTCTGCACCTCTTGCAGACCTCTGCAAATTCTTCTAGCTTGCAAACCAACACCCACAACCACTGATCCCCAATCTCCTCCTCCTCCGGACTCATCCACTACTTTTGACCCTACTGATGAATTTCCACCCTATCGCCCGGCTCAAATAGGTCCTCACCCTCAACCTTCTGCCCCAGCCCCTCCACTGTCTCCCCCACCTGAACAACCTGACTTCTCCTCTCCACTCACTAGATCAAAAACCTAAACAACCGCCTTTCCTCAAACCATTGCCTCTTTTCTGAGGTAGCAGGTACTGAAGGAATCCCTTCACCCACTCACTCCTCTCTTCTTCTGTCAGCGCCCACACCAGGTCCCACCAGGTCCTCTTACCAGCTAACCCAAAGCTCAAACAAGCTGAGGAGAGCCCTTGGACCCCTATCAGAGATCTGGTGAAAATGGCCTTTAAAGTTGCTTTGTCATCACTGAAAACAGGTTACTAAGAATTGTCCCTTACAGGCTTTTTGGGATATTCACTCCCATCCTCCCCTCTGCTCTACCTGTTCTACTGCTCAAGTTTTCCTTGCTAGGGAAAATCCTGTTCTTTTACATCACTCCTTCCTCATTCTCAGATCCACCAAGCTGCTCTCAGCCCCACCTTCCCGTCTTCCCCTCCTTACCCAGGCCCACAGAAAAGGCTTAACTGACCTTCTCCAGAAATCTTCACCATGGCTGATTTTAGGACTTTCAGCAAAAGAATCTCTACAAAAAGTTCAATGTAGATAAACTTCCTATTTTCCTGTTGCCCTGTTTTACTTGGTCACTGGCTGGAAAAATCAGCACTCCAAGCGCTAGACACCCCCTTACTAGTTTTTCACAAAATATGTAAAACAAGGCCTCTGGCCTTGAGCTGGGGCTTCACAGAGAAGGCTACATGTCTAAGATAAGGAGGTTACCAACTGGGCTCCATGATAACAGCTGGCAGGGGTGGGGAGGGTGGGGAGAAGAGGAGAGAAAGGGAAAAGAAAAAGCTCTCCCCCTCCCAAGTGTTCTTGAAGGGTTAACTTGCCCAGAACAGAGGGAAAAAAACAAAACAAAACTGCTTTTTGTGAACTTCTGCAGACTGCGAACTTCTGAGCCCCTTCCCTTACATGTTGGGTACAAAATTCTGAAACAACCTAAACTTGGGGTTCAGGGGATTAATTGATTACAGCAGAAGCAGTGCCCTCTAAATCCGGCTGCAACCAAATAAAACTATTTCCCTATCTTCAGTGCTATCTTAGGTGCCTTGCCTTGTCTGTTCCTACAACAGTATAATTCTATATACTTAAAGATTGTTCATGTTTTCATGAAATGGTCAACAGTTGTGATTAATTGTGTACTGCAAATAACAAAATATCTCTTATTAAAATGGAATAATTTGCCTAAATTCAGAAATTTACAAGAATTATTTAAAAATGTAAAAAAAGAAAGAGTTAAGAAATAGGAAAGAGAAATTAGAAGGTTCTAGGTATGGATTTAATAGAAGGAAAATGTGTTTCTGGATAAGAGAGTCTGTTAAGTAAATAAGAGGGTTTAAGTAAGTGCTAAAGAAGGTCTGTATATACAACTATGGTTAAACAACAACTGTTATTTTGCAATATTGTAATATGTTATTTCTCTAAAAGCTAAACTTGACTAATATAAAAACATCAATAATAATTGTGGTACTATTACTCTTCTTTGTATATTAAATGTGCTCATATTTTCCAGGTATATGTCATTAAGATAGAAGCTTTAAAAAAAAAAAAAAAAAACTATATCAAGCTGGTGTTCTCCAAAAGGTTGCATGGTTATTTTAGGCTTATAAAAATAACATATTGGAGATTTATTTATATCATTTAATGTTTTATAACTGGACCTGTTATCAATAAGATTAATATAAAGTTCTATACACTGGGTACAATTTAAATGTAATATACTGTATTACCTAGTATTCATGTGACATCAAGCAACAATATATGTAAATTT
Organism: Marmota marmota marmota; assembly: GCF_001458135.2. NCBI lineage: Eukaryota > Metazoa > Chordata > Mammalia > Rodentia > Sciuridae > Marmota > Marmota marmota. The sequence goes on from NW_026000196.1 coordinate 21,264,964, forward strand.
TATAAAATAATATTTAAAAAAAAAAATCAGCTTCAATACTAGAACACTTTACCTAAGATTTATAAATCTTAGCCTTACCTGGGATAAGGCTGTGCTTCCCATCTTAATACATGTCAGAATGACTCCAAAGTAGGCCAGACTTCAGCTAAAGCCCAACACTCTTAATTTAGGGTGAAACTGACTTTGCTGGATGTTTATGATCAAGACTTAAAGTTAAATTAAAATGGCCAAGAAAACCAATATTTGGCTCTGGCCCTCTGAGTCAGTCTGAATCCAGGGAACAGGGAACTTCTCTAAAGAGCTTTGCAACTCTGGGCCACATAACCTCCTGATCAGGGAGATTAATGAGACCACTGGAGAATGAAAAGCCAATCAGTGCATTTGCTGTGAATAGGAGGGTCATTGGAGACAGGAGACATCCCTGATGCTTCCAAGGGAAGCCACATGGTCAAGCAAGACCTGGACCCATCCTAGCGCAAATGGCACTAGCAGAACTAAGAAGCTGCTCTCAGGTTCCCCCACGAGCGACCCCTATGGGAACTCAGCTGACTCTTAACAATAGATAGAAACAAAGTCAATTTTGACCAACTTGGTCTTAAACACCTACCAAAACCAGTTAAGCCAAAACCAGTCATTCCTGGGAGTAATGAAGGACAAGAACAGCTAGAAAAGAGGAGACAGCAACTAAGCCAACAGGCTCCATGGGGAATGTTCAGTTAAGTATGGCCTTGGCTCCTCCCCCTCACAGGACCCCTATTAGTCCTCTCTATGTTTCTCCTAATAGAACCATGTCTATTAAATTGCCTACAGAAGTTCATGCAAGATCAGATACACAAATTCACCAACAAGCTGGTCAATCAACTACTTCTTTAAGACTACCAGCCCTGATGCCCAAGATGGACACCTACGACTCATGACCAACTCCTCTGGCTCCAGAGACTCTGTGCCCATCTAAAACCCTCTCTAACCCTTTTTCCAATTTTCACAACCCCTCTTTCACTTCCTAGGAATGAGAACTACTCTCCAGCACGTCCACTCTGCTTATTCTGTCTGCTCTACAGTATCCCCACAAGGAAGCATCAAACCTAAACTCCCCCTGGTACCACCATGTCTCCCACCTTAAAAAGGCACTTGTTCCAAATGTCCAGTCCTGGACTTCCACCATGCCCACCAAACTCAAAATTTCTTGCCAACCCTCTTCTTCTTTTACTAATCATTATTCTCTCTCAAGTTTTTATCTCAAACCACAGATACCGCTTCTACATCCAAGCGACATGACACCAGGATGACACCACCCACTCTCAGTTTATGGGTCAAGGCGATTGCCCTTCCACTGGCTGCAATCAGGCTGTCACCCTTAACATTACTGGATTCAACCAAGCCACCTCCAATACTTCCTAGAGTCCCTGCTACAGGACCAGTGGCTGATACCAAGAATCTCCTCCATCTAGGACTGGTTTGATGCCATCGAGGACTTGTGGCTTCAAGGAACTTTTATGGACTTTACCCCTACCACAGTAGTTGTCTGTAGCCACTGAGTGTTATTTCTGGCTGCCCTGGTGTTCTCAGACCTGTCCCCCGAACATTCCTCCACTTCCCCTTCTAGGTCTAACGCCGCCCACCATTAAGCAGGAAGAAGCCAGAGGACTTTACGCCGTCCCCTGTGTCACTTAGAAAAACAAAAAGGGAGGAATGTTGGGTGCAGAGCAGGCTGAACTGTGTTGTCTGCAGGGCAGGCTGAACAGATGTTGGCTGCAAGATAGCCCACGCACTCAAACCCCCCTCTATCTGGTCCTTTATCACCTGTTTGCCTCAAGTCTGAACATTCAACCCTGCTCAAGGCTGAACACTTAACCCCCCCTTGGGCCAACAAGGCAGCTTGCAGACCCAGAGGTCCCATTAGATTTGGGCTATAAAAACTCCCTCCTGCCAGGCCCCCCTCTCTCTCCCTCTCTCTCTTGCTCTTTCTCTCTTGCTCTCTCTTTCTTGCTCTTTATCTTTCTTATGCACGCTCTCTGTCTCTCTCTTGCTCTTGCTCTCTCCCTGTTCATCTCTTCTCTTTTCTCTCTCTCTCTTTCCTTCTTTCCTTTCTCTTTGTTGCACTGCTGCAATAAAGATCTTTTGGTTGCTCCGAGTGTTGTGGTCACTTTCCTTTCAAGTAGAAGTGCTCAAGCTGGTTGAGCCAGTTCTAACAACTCTGAAGCTCCACATTCCCTCATGCATGAAATGTGGACAATAATGACTGGGTGCTCTTTGGAGAATCCAGCATAAGCATCTATTTTAAGACGAAGAGAAAAGAAGGGAAGGGAGGGAGAGGGGAATAGGAAGGATAGTAGAATTACTCGGACATAACTTTCCTTTCCTTGTATTTGAATACGTGACCAGGGTAATTCTGTATCATATACAAACACAAGAATAGGATCCTAATTAGAATAAGTCATACTCCAGATATGTAAAGTATGCCAAAGTACATTCTACTGTCATGTATATCTAAAAAGAACCAATAAAATTTAAAAAGTAAAAAATAAAATATAATATATAGCATGCAGACAAAAAAAAGAGATACCTTTTTTTAGATCCTTCTCTATAAGAGATGCTGCAGCAACTGGGCAGCAAAACATCAATGGAAACAAGGAAGTTGGACTTACCCAGGAAGCACAGGTTCCAGTGAGTCAGATAAAGCTGGGATTGAACCCATTAGCTGTGATGAGACACTGGACATATTATGTAATGTGTTAGTCATCTTCCTACCTCTATAATGAAAAATCTGAGATAATTATGAAGAGAACAGGGTTATTTTAGCCCATGGTTTTGGAGACCTCAGTCCATGTTCAATTGGCCCCATTGATTTCAGGCCTGTGAAAGGCAGCACTTCATAGCAGGACTGCATGGTGGAGCAAAACTGCTCACACATGAGGCAGAGAGAAAAAAGAAAAAAAGGGGAGCTAGAATCCCACTATCCCCTTCAAGGACACCCTCCAAAGACCTAAGGACCTTCTACTGGGTCCCACCTTTTATTGGTTCTACCACTTTCTAATAATACCACCCTGGAGACCAAGCCTTTACCACATTTGCCTCCCGGGAGACATTCAAGATCCAAACTGTTGCAGGCAATCTGTCAATCTATCGGAGTCTGAATTTTTCCTGTTTCAAAATTACATTCCTTCAACGTAAGTTTTGGAAAATGAAGAAAAGTCTCTGACATATGACATGGATCCTATTTAGAACTAAGTAACTATTAGTTAGTAATTGATTAATTTGAAACATTATAATATCAAAAATTTGTTTGTAATGACTCAGCCCACAATAGGAATGAAATGAATTTCTAAGCAAGCACACATACAACCTATACAGGTAATAAGTCTAATGTATGTGAGTGTGTATGTATTTTAAAATCCACCAGTAATAAGGTTTTGTGGCTCATTTTGTGTCAGGATTCCATCAAATCAGACTTTGGTTCTTGACTTACTAGAAAGACAGATAACATAAAAAGGTGTTATCATTATGGTTTATTACAAGAAAAGAACACAAATTAAAATCAGCAAAGGTGAAATGCACGTAAAGAAAAGTCTAGAAGAGACAAGGTATGAGTTTTCTGTCTCTCTCTCCTAGTGAGGTTTCCTGTCTCCCTCTCCCAGGCAGCATTGAATTTCTCCCAGCAATGGCATGTTACAGTACACACAGAGTATTACAAATCAGGAACACTTTCCCAAGCTTTGGGCTCCAGGTTTTAATTGAGAGTTGAACATGGAAACAAGGAGCACCTACATGAATGTAGGTATCTCTAACACCATTGGAAGTCAAAATAGATGCAATGTGACCCAAGGTCCCTATCATAAATCATATTGTCAGTATAAAATTGGAAGTTGTCCAAGGACCCAGGAATATAAAAAAATTGTAAGTTTTGAAAAATGAATGACATTCCAACGGCTTTAAATTTACTTCCCAAGAACTAGACAAAGACCAGTTTCTTTGGAATGAGCAAGGCCTGACCACCCCAAATTTTCTAAATTGAGCTTTGTTGCACAGTATATCTCCTGGCCTTTGGCCCTTTATATTACAGAAAAATAATCATTTTGTCTGAGAATCTATATCTAGAATAGTATTTGTATTATATATATATATATGTATATATATATATATATATATATGTGTGTGTGTGTGTGTGTGTGTGTGTGTGTGTGTGTGTGTGT
>NW_026000196.1:21270507-21290284 GCF_001458135.2 Marmota marmota marmota
AAGAGACAGGAGAGAGAGTAAGGAGAGAGAGAGAGAGAGAGAGAGAGAGAGAGCATTAAGAATTAGTTGTGCGTGCAATTATAGAGGCTGATAAGTCCCAAAATCTGCAGTATGAATTGTAAGCTGGAGACCCAAGAAAATTAATGGTTTGGTTTAAGTCCAAAGGCAGAAAAAAAGTTGATATAAGTTTACAGGCCATCAAGCAGGAAGAATTCTCTCTTATTAGGGTGTATTATTGACATTTTTATTCTGTTTAGGTTTATTAACTGGTTGGATGAGGCCCACCAAATTGTGGATGGCAACTTGTTTTACCTAGTACACCCATGGAAATGGTAATCTCATCAAACAAAACTTTCACAGAAACACCTAGAATAATGTTTGAGCAAATATCTGAGCCCCAAGTTTACGTGAAACAAGTACAAACATTTTCATATTTTATACTAATTTGATTATACAACCTTCCTTGATGCAGTACTAAGTATACCTTAAGAGAAACATGTACTGAACTATTTAGCATTGAAATTAAATAATGTAAATCCAAATATAGTCCTTCTTCATTCCATTTTCCATTGATACTTCACCCTGAAGAGATTTTAATTTAATCTCCCAATACATTTGAGCATCAATCTCAATATCATATGATTCATATACATAAAGTAATTGAATCTTTTCAATAATGCAAGTGTTATAGTATATCACAGAATGGTAGCAGATCTAACCTGAAGAATAAAAGTCAAAAGACACCTGTATATTATTAGAGGCCCATCAAGTGATTAAAAATTGGTCTAGAATATAATTATATCATGTTCTCAGAACAATGCCACCTGAATATATTTGATTCCATTTGACATTGTCAGATTCCTAAAATAGAAAATTGACAGACATATGGCTTCACTTTCAGGCATCTGAAAGTGCCTAAATCAAGACAATGTTTTCTCTTGCTATGTGCCTTTCTTGAGGCCCCTGAATAAATCTGAATCTCTCTCATTGTGTAACTTATTTATTCATTCTTTAGTCTTCACTTGATATTTATCCTCCTCTTCATTTGTCACTGACTTTAACTCAGACTTTTCCATCGAAAGAGATGTTAGGTTCAGCCAACTTGCTGGTACAGATGTCTGACTACAATATCAGTTTAGCAAGTGCTTCTCTCTCAATTAGTTTCTGTTCATATGATGTGGAGTTGCATAAAAAAGGAACTAGGGTCTTCTCAAACAATAGGTAATGTAGTTGAATTCACTGTCAACTCCAGTTTTTCTAAGTAAAATAAATGCACAGTATCCCCTCACCAAGCTCTTAGAAATTCTACACTATTTAAAATATATAGTTACAGATTTTTGCTTAGGAATAATCCCTACTTCTAACACCCACAGATGTAAACCCGTCTCAAGATCACTGGATTAGGTTAGGAAATAGGAAATTGATTTGATGTGGAAATGGATTGTATACATACATGAATATCAGCAGTTACCCTGTCTTTCCAAACATTCCCAAGAAAAGTCAGAATCTAACTAGGAGACCCTAGTTAGATGTGGTGGTCAACACATTCCTTTGAGGGTGGCAGGAGAATCACAAGTTCAAGGTCAGCCTGAACTATACCAACAAGGAAATAAGGAAGGGAGGGAGGGAGGAAGGGAGGGAGGGAAAGAAAAGAAGAAAGTAAGTAAGAAAGAAAGAAAGATAGAGAAGGAGGGAGGGAGGAAGGAAGGAAGGAAGAAAAGTATCTAGTACCTCATCGTATTGAATATGAGCACCCATTCATAAATCCTCAGAAGCAAGGATTTTCACACCCATTTCTTTTTATTTTAAACAACAAATATTTCAATTGCTCATTATTATTATCTCTCAAGTCACTACTCTGAGGATGATAGGCAATATATAATTCATTGCCCATTGCTGGATGTGATAGGCTACAAAGTGTTTTCTTTTGCTTAGAAAACAGCAAATTAACAGTACAAATTGACACAGTAATTTTTTCAGTATTTTGAGTATTTGCATTTGCCATAAGGTAAGCAAATCCCATTCCAAAGTAAGTGTCTACTTCTATCAGGATGCAGTTGTAGCCTGTAAGGCTACTGGCACCAGTTCCATCTACTCTACTTACTAGATGTGTGTGGAATTTTCCCCCTGATGAATCTGATCATGGCTATCTACAGCCTCTTTTGCTTGCAGACAAAACAATATTTGTTAGCATTTGGGGTCTCAAAGACTGAGAGGAATGAGTTGACCATCAGTCCATTTCTGCATTGTTTCAGCCTCCTTTCCCCCATCCACTCTCATGGGCTAGGTTGGCTACCTCTAGTAAGTGCACAAAGATATCCACTTGCTAGTTCTGGCCATTTTCTAAGCCTGTAATGGAGTCTTTCTGAGCATTGTCCTATTTTAATGTGTCCCTTAAACTCCCAAGGTGATTTCCACAGGTTGTGCCCTCATATGGGCATGTCAATAATGGTCAACTTTTTCAGTCCTTTTCCAATCACCATTTGACTATACCATTGGCCACAAAATATGGGTCTGTAAGAATCCAACCATAAGAGCTCTTACCCTTGCTCAATTTTTCCATCAGATGAGGAAAAGATTATGCAATCAGTCCCAGGCCATTTTTTTCCTTCTTCAGTAACAGTTTTTCTGTCAGTTATTTTGTGATGATGCTATCCATGCACATGAAGCTGCCTTTCATAAAGCAAACAATTTTTTGTTGGTCAATAGAGAGACATCTATAAGGTACCACATGTGTGACATCACAGTCTGGAAGCTCTTCAAGTGGTTTTAAAGTCAGCCCTAGAAGAACCAAATTTCCCTGCGTAAGAGTATAAAGAGTACGTCCTTGCATCCCCGTCATCATATTTTAATGTTTAAACCATTTCCATTATGCTATGGAGAGGATATTTTCTCCTCCTCCTCCTCCTCCTCCTCCTTCCTTGTTTTTTCTTTCTTATAGAGTGTTTCTCTGGCATCACCCAGGACATTACAAGTGGTTTAAGTCTTAAGGTTATATTATGTGATTCAGTAATAGTTGTGACCTCTACAGAACCTAGAAACACCATCATTAAGTCAAACAAAAGTCCATGGATGTGTTTGTCACTCCAAGAGCACTGGGAAATATCACAATGATAAATAAATAGCAAAGTGATTCATAATCTAGTGTAGTTTCTCAGTCTTATTTACTACCTCTTCCCAGAAGATGTGTTCTATCTCAGGAATAGGATTCAAGTTATAGAACATTTCCTCATCTAAAAGGGAAGACAAACACTCTGTGGACTTCTGCCACAACTTAATGGGCTGGTGTGGACCATGTTGTGATTAATTACAAGCCTCATCTTAGAATTGAGGATCAGACTTCAAAGACAGGGTTATTAGCTTTGGGGAACTGAACGTGAGAGTCATGTAGAGTTGGGGCTAGGGTAATACCACAAGAAGCCAAAGTCTTAAATAAGCTTAAAATGATAGAAGAGAAGAAACCATAAGATATCAGGGGGGATGAATTACCCAGAAAGATAAGGGATCATGTATTTCAGAGCAGAATGGATGATACCCAGGATATTATTAAATATGCTTTTGAATCCAGATAACTTGTTCTTCCATGAGGCTCAAAGGGAGCTTGTCTATTGTCCATGTGTAATATGAACCTCTTACTTTGATTTGACTTAATCTGAATCTGTTGCTATTATTATGGTAAGTAGGAAAAATATGTTCTTAGTGGTAATAATTGCAAAAGAAAAATGCTTCTGTGAGAAAATATTTGATGATATTTAAAATCACAGATTAGTTGAGGGAAATGAGCCTGCCTATTCTCAAAAGACTGGTATACTGTGGGTTAAAAGCATTTAAAAAATTCATAACAACATCTCATTTCTTAGACAATGTTCCCACTGAAATTCAGGTTTTGAAACAGCAAGAGGTAACTACCACAAAGTGACCTCTTGACCGTGAATAAAATACATTGAGAAAAAGAAAATTCTAGTCCTGGCTTAGAAGTCTGGAAGCAGACAAGAAAAAGTATGAGGATTATATCTATTTATTAAAAAATCACATCTATTTATCTAATATCTCTTGCTTGACTTGTGAGTTTGTGAAAAGCAAAACCTATGTTAAGAAACTGAATGTAGCTAATATATTTTGGAGATGATCTGGGATGCACAATTGAGAGTATCAAAAGTAGATATTTGGGTGAAGCTAATGAAGAAAGTGTTAATGAGCTGGTTATTGTAATAGATAACTAAGTTTATTTCCACTAAGGACCAATTTAAGTATTTATAATATCCTATTAAAGAAGTGGGCATATTTATCCATTGAGTTATATCCCATTAATAGCATCCCATGCATATTAAACCCACAGCAAATCTAGGCTGCACAGTGGTGAGACTGATCAATGGAGAGTGAGAATGAAAGTCCTCAGGCTGAAATTGAGGAAGTCAGGTTCTTGGAGTAAGAACTGGTAAGATGCCAGAATTTTCCACTGCAACTCAGGTGGACAAAGCACGTACAGGGTATGGTAGGTATCTGATACAGTCCAGATCTTGCTCAGATATACTCATATCCTATAGGAAATCCATTCTAATACTACGACGCTTCATAGCGTTAAGAGAAATATGGGTCCTCTTTGTCTATATTCCTTCCATTCTCAGTTTTTCTGAGTGGTTTGTCTAACCCATATTCTTATTGCTGAGAAATATGTGGCTATTATATTTGTCAAAGAGGATGATTGAATAAGTTAGTCACTTATTGTTATCACAAAGCATGTGAATTGAGAAAATCCAGGAGGAATTGTCTGAGCTCTGTACTCTTAGTTTCCCCCTTTATGAAGCAACATTCCCAACATATTATGATCAGAGCAATTATTGTCATCAGGATGCTGTGTTTGTATTTACTTATTTACTGTCATGAAGACCCTCCAATGAGCACAGGGCAAATATAGATATTTAACCCTTCCTTGTCTGCTGCACATCTGCGTGACATATAACTTTAAGAATCTTATAATACTTATCTCATCATGGCCAGTTCTGATTGCATAACCACATGGTCAGGGTTGGTCTCTTCCATATCCAGGAGTTGTTTATGAAGTGGAGTTGAAAGCTTAGCATTTGACCAAAACCCTAAGGCATTATATTCTTGTGGTCCTTTTGGAATTTCCTAGAGGAACCACAGAGAGATTTTAGTACTTTGAGTACCTCTACTACTACTGAATTTGCCAAACCACATGGCCTGTGGATTAGGACAACTTGTAATACAGCCTGGAACTGCTGCAAAACCTCTGTATTGTTTTTGAGTTCCATTTAGAATTCTCTACCTTCCAAGTTACTCAATACAGGAGCTGCAGCAATATTTCCAAGTGAAAAGATGTTCACCAAGTTCTATACCTATTTGTTAATGGTGTAATTACCATTGTGCCATTAATAGGTGCCATACTTTGTCCATTACCACAGGGATATCCTAGGAAATTTTAGAGCAACAGAGTGTTAGTACATTTGTGTTGCTATAACAAAATACCTGAAATTGACTAATTTATAAATAATATAATTTTTTTCTCATAGTTGTGGAAGCTGAGAAGTCCAGGATCAGGGCATCAATTGATGTGTTGTCTGGTACAGAGCTGCTCTCTGCTTCCAAGATGATGCCTTCTTACTACATCTTCATATGGCAACAGGGAAAAAAGGATGAATGCTATGTCCTCAAGTGACAGAAGAGATAAAAGGGCAAAAAGGAAACTAGAACATTTTCTTCAACCTCCTTTGTAAGAGCACTAATATATTCATGAGGGTGAAGACCACATGACTTATTTTTTCCCCAAAGGCCCCACATCTTAATACTATCACATTGGCAATTATCTTGAACATATGAATTTTGCAGGGACACAAACGTTCAAACCATAGTAAACAGTTCTCAAAAAGTCACTCATGAGTACTTAGAAGTCCTTAAAACCATGTTAGGGGATCCTGAGGTCCAATTAATTTCATAATGTTTATAAGGCCATATGTTCTTAACTATTTGACACTATTCTAACAAGGAAAAGGCAACAGTGGGCAAAACTGATGATGTATTAGCATGAAATCAATACTATGGTACCAAATTGCATCATTACCATGAATTTCACCACCAGGCATTTGTAAAGGGATAAAAGTCAGAGTCACTTTAGAATACCATTGATAAAGGAGCAAAAATTATCAATTTCATTAAATTTTAACTCTGCACATATCCTTTAAGTACTTCGGGTGAATAAATCAGAAATCTACATTATGTACTTCTGCTGCAATTTGAAGATGAATGGTTGACTAATGAGCAAGCACTGTGTATTGTGTGAATTGCAAACATAACTAATGGCTCCATTTTTACAGAACACCATTTCTAACCAAATGATAGATAAACCACAGTTATTCAGGCCTATTTGGACATGTGAAATATTTTTCCTCAAATGATTAAGACTACATGCTATAGTTTGGTTCAGTAATTTTCCACAAAGGAGCATGTGTTGGAGGCTTGATCCCCTTCTGTGGGGCTGTTGGGAATAGTAGAAGTAGGGCCTAGTAGAAGGAAGTTACATCATTGGGAGATGCCTTTGAAAAGGAAACTGGGACTCTGGAAATCACATCCTTTTTCCCTCCTCTCCTCCTGCTTCTCTTCCTCCCCCTCCTCCTCCCTCCTCCTCCTCCTCTCTCTCTTTTCTTTCCCCCAGTCTGCTCCTCCTCTTCTTCCTCTTTCTCCTTCTTCTTCTCCCCCTTCTCTTCCTCCCCTCCTTCTTTTCTCTCTCTCTCTCTCTCTCTCTCCATGCCCCCTCTCAGCTTGCTGGCTTCTGTGAGGTGAATATCTTTCTCTGTCACTTGCCTCCTCCAATAGCAATGGAGCCATCTGACCATGGACTGGAACCTCTGGAATCATGAGCCAAGTTAAATTTTCATCCTCAAAATCTTATTATCTTAGATATTTTGTTGTGGTAATTAAAAGCTGACTAATGCATAGCAAGTAACTTCAAACAAAATGACTGGAGCATTTGTTTTTAAAAGGTAAAATGTAATCTTTCAAGCAAAAATTCACATTTTGGAAAATGTGTTCATCATCATGGGTTTGATAGCTTCTTAATACTTTCTGATGAGATTAGTAATGATATGAACAAAAGTGATGTTTTGATATTTCATAATAAAGTTTGACAACATTTGGAAGGGCTTCATAACTCAGGAAATAAATATTTTTTCAAATGATCAATGCATGATGTGCTGTCCAATATGATAACCAAAAGTCACTGTGGCTATTTAAACTTAACTTTCAATTAAGTTGAAATAAAATTAAACATTTAGTTAAAAATCTCATTTTCACATTTCAACTGCTTAATAGATACATTTGACTAATGGATGACATATTGACTAATGGATGACATTTTCAACATGCCCCACTAGGTTGCTTTGGTTGAAGTATACAACGAAAATCTGAAAAGATGACTATCTATATGAAGATTGATTTCTTCACAACCTCATCAAAATAACAGTGTAACATATTGAATATAATAGCAGATATATAAATACAGACGTGTACTCTAACAATACCAATCTAAAATATATTTAATTTTGAAAATGTAATTATTTTCATTCATTGTTTATGTTAGCATATAGTGGGCTTACTATTTTTATTTTAAATGAATAGCTATTTTCTGTTTTGATTTGCATGTGGTACATACTAACAGATATAACCCTCATAAACAAAATTTCTTTTAAATCTTCCACAATTTTAGTGTGCATAAAAGGTTCCTGACCCCAAGGACTTTAACAACTGCTGTTCCAGACTGCTATACCCAATAAGCTTTTCTACAGTGGTTTCCTACTTCTCTGTCCCATGCATATTTTACCACCCAGAGTACTTGTCTCAGTAAACAAGGAATAACTTTGAGGTGACTTTTCATGGAAATAGTTCCAGAGTATCAACAAAGATTACAGAATTTGGGAATAGCAGAGACCAGAGGGCAACACTTGGCTATTAGAGTCAAAGTTGCTGTGATTACCATAATGGGTACTATTCCTTCCCTTGCTTTTTATAATTAATAATTCATCTTAGAAATTAAAGTGTATAAAAAGATGTAAACTTTTTGATAAGGCTGCAAGATACTCCTTAGTGTAGATATACCATATCTCTTTTATTGGCTCATTGTAAAGGAAATGAAAAAAAGAAAATATAAGAAACGCTACCTTTAGGATTATAACTATAACAGAGTATCTCATACTGCACTAACCTTCCTTCCAAAAACACCTATGAAAGCTAGGTGTAATATATATAAAACAACATCTAAAACACTGAGAAGAAACTAACAAGCCAATAAACTGAAGATGTATAACCTCTGGGAGAAAGGAAGCATCCCAGGTTAACTACATTCTCACTCTTCTTTTTCCCCTGTGGGAATTTTCTGTTATCAGAGTGCAAGGGAGTCAAGCAGAAATCAAAGTCACATTAAGACGTAGGAGAAAGAGGTCAGAGTTCCTGGCTGACCAAACAACTTGGAGTTGAGAGAAAACATATAAAGAGGAAAAAAACTTATAGAAATGAGCTGAAAACTAAAGGAGAATGAATGGGGGACTAAATATTGATCAAAGACTGCTTTTCCATCAAAGTCATGAAAACACTAGCAAAAATTGTCAAAAATTGGAATTTTTAGAACTCTGGAAATTAACTCAAGGCCTGCAAAAATTCAAGAAGAATTGGGGAAAACAACTGAATACCAGTATGTAGAATAAGTTCTGTGACATTCTAGCTTAGCCTATTTCCATCCATCTCTCTTTAGCTCCACAGCAGCTTTGAAAACCAAGAAGTATCTGCATCTAAAAAAAGAATGACAATATCTGAAAAAAGAAAACTCGCTGGAAGATTCAGAATATGACTGGGAAGACCCAAAAGCCCACCCCCAAAGAATTGCTTCAATTTGCCTTGTGTGAAAGCTTACTTGAGAGCTTCATTCTCAGGACTTGACTTTACTTGACCTGACTTGGGAGCACTCCCAGGGCAAACATTTTTTTCCTCTGTGGCTACATCTCTCTCTCTCTCTCTCTCTCTCTCTCTCTCTCACACACACACACACACACACACACACACACACACCTTCATTAAGGCTTGGAGACTTACTGGATTCAGACATTGAAAGAAATCTCCATTTTTATCTGGAGATTTTAGAGTCTGCAAATAAAAAAAAGACAAAGAAAAAGGACACACTTTGAGGAAAAGTCATTTTTAAAAAAGCAAATATGATAATTAATTTTAAATTCTTGGAGTACAATCTTATTTCCATAGTCACTGTGTTTCAACAAAAAATTGCATAAAAACCTCAAAAGCTACAGAGAATTATGGCATATACACAGGAAAGTATGCAGATAATAGAAATGTCTCTGAGAAAGCCTGAACTTTAGACATTATAAAGAAAGACTTTAAATCAGCTATATTCACAAAAGAAAATCAATGCCCAAAGAGTCAAAAAATAACATTAAGACATCTCAAAAAGTAGAGGATATAAATAGTTAGACAAATATTTTAAAAGAGCAGAAATTCTGGATATAATCACTTAAGTGATTTGAGGTGACAGAAGAAAACATCTATTAACTGAAAGATAGGCTAATAGAAAGTATTGTGAGAAAGAAAGACAAAACTTTAATAAAAATAAAACAACTAGACATAGATCAACAAGAAAACAGATTATTCTAAAGAAAGAGTCTATAAACCAAGCAGAGCTAACATACATTTGTGGAACACGTCACCCTAACACAAGAATATCCATTCTTCTCAAGTGCATAGAAATGTGGATAGACTACAAATTAGGAAACAAGTGAATTGTGAAGTGTTTAGATTGCACATAATATGTTATTCCACTACAAGGGATTAAAATTAGAAATCAATAACGGGGTGAAATTTTGAAAATTCACACACATGTGAAAATTAGACAACATTTTTCATAAATGCCCAATGACTGAAAGATTTCTTTAAAGAATAAATTCATTAAATATCTAATCAATAAATAAAACTTCAATTTATGAAACTAGAAAAAGAGAAATGAAATGAAATTGAACAGAAGAAAGTAGTAACAGATTAGGAAGAAAAAAATTACATAGAAAAAGAAGAAAAATAGTTGTTTTTTTTTTATGCCACTGGAAATTGAATCCAGGGCCCCAGGCATGCACACACACACACACACACTATATATATATATATATATATATATATATATATATATATATATATACACAGATACACACATATATATCTATCAGTGCATATATTAATACAAATATATGAACAATAGATAAAATCAATGTAACTAAAAGCTGATTCTTCAAAAGATAAACAAAATCAATGAACATATATCTAGAGTAAACAGAAGGAAAAAAATACTTAAATTATTCAAATCATGAGATGAGGATATAGCTCAGTTGGTAGAGTGCTTACCTCACATGCACAAGGCCCTGGGTTCAATTCCGAGCCCCCACCCCAACAAAAAAATTATTCAAATCATGAATTAGGAATTAAGAGAGAACAGCATAACTGACCATACAGAAATGCAAAGAACTCCAAGGCAATCCTTTCACACAGTCCAATCATATCATATTACCTACATTAAACAGGGTCTAAAGGTGACACAAACCATCCAGACTGGACCAAGAGACAAAATCTGAAATGAAATTGGTATCTTAAAGAGATATCTGTACTCTATGTTCACTGCAACATTGGTCACAATAACCAATTTATGGTATTAACCTAAGTATCCATCAAAAGAAAATAGGTAAAGAAAATGAGATATATGTGTATAAGATGGAATAATATTTAACATTCAATAAGAAAGAAACTTGTCATTTATAAAAATATGGATGAACCTGGAAGGCACTATACTACGTGGAATAAGGCAGCCACCAGATAAGACAAATATTATGTAATCTCAATTGTAAGAGAAATCTAAACAAGTCAAATTCACAGAAGCCGAAGGTGGATGGTAGTTGCAAGGACCTATAGAATGAGGAAAATGGGGAAATGCTGGTCAAAGGGAACAAAGTTTCATTTATAAGATGAATAGGCTCTTGGGGTCCTAATGTACAACATGGTGATTATAGTTATTAATACTATTTCATATACCTGACATTTGTTAAGAGTAGACCTGAAGTATTCTCATCACATCCGTTAACTATGTGCAATGATGGGTGTGTTAATGGCCTGATTGTGTTAATCAATTCACAATGTGTGTGTGTGTGTGTGTGTGTGTGTGTGTGAAATCATCATGTTGTACCCTTAGATATATGCAATTTTAATTTGCTGGTTGTGCCTCAATAAAGGAACCCAAACACACCAGAGTATATTCTGTATGGTTTGTGTTAAGGGAAATTTCTGGGTTTTGTTAAAAAAAAATAGCCATTTCTCAATTTAAATTTCTGTAATCATTTCAATGGAACTTAAACAGGTATTAAATAATTCTATGAAAAAATGTCTTCAGAGAAAAGAAAGTTAATTTTCCCTCTAAAAGTCTTAGATAAACCAAGAAGCACACAGAGAGCTTCAATCAAGAGACCTTGTTTAGCATAAATTTAACTAGATGTAAAAGAGTGAAAAATAAGGCTGATTTATGTTGAGATTTGAATGTTCAAGCAGATGATTTAATTTTGCTGTAAACAAAAACAAACCTCTAAATTTTATTTCCCCCAAATCCATGCTCTTTAGCATTAAAGTAGTAGTTAATATATGAGTTTGCCATTGGGAAAGGTGAAAAAGTTCCTGCCCAACAAGCAGCTTTAAACAGAAGTGACCTCAGAAAACAATTTACTCCAAGCAATTTCTCCAAGAGAACTGCTAACAGTTTTGCTATGATTGACTCACGTTTTTACAAAATTCAAGAGACATTAATTCTATTTTTAGGTCTTTTTACATATGCTATGTAAATTATCATGCAAGATTTCTTCAAATAGTAAATAGCTCTGAATAGTTTCTGAAAGCTGAAGGCACATAATGAAGTGTGTGCTCCACCTAGTGATAACATTGGTAAAATGCAAGTATAGATAGGAAAGTGGTCCTGATGCTCTTGTAAGAAAGCTATGCGTACACCATTCCATAATCAAGATAACCACTTCATCTTTGAAATATACATGTCTTCACTTGGATTTTCTTTCCCCTGATCTTGAAGGCATTTGTTTTGTGCTTGGAATGGATATGCAGAAAATTCCCAAATACAAACGTATATTTTTTTGACCCTTGGCTCAGGTGTACATCACGTTTAGAATTTATCACTTTGATGTCAAACTCCAAACATCTGAAGTCGTGGCTCATCTTCATAACCAACCTGTTTCCTCAGTCCCAATATTCTCCCATTTGGGAATCATAGTTCACAATAAACTACTACATATGTTATGAATAGCTAAAGGAGAAAAACATGAAGGCTCCAAACCCCAAATAATGAGAAGTAGATGAAAATGTTAATTATATTGATTTGATCATTACACTTTGTAAACATGTCACAAAATATCACAGTGTACCCCATAAATAAACACAATTATTAGGAATTAATAAATTTTTAAAGTTTCAAGAATATAGAAATATTAACTACCTTTAACTACCTTGATTTGATGATTATACACTTGTGCATGTAATGAATAATAGCATTGTACCCATAAATTTGGACAATTAAATGATAACTTTTAAGCTGGGCACAGTGGCGCATGCCTGTAATCCTAGTGGCTAGGGAGTCTAAGGCAGGAGAGTCAAGAGTTCAAAGTCAGCCTCAGCAATGGCGAGAAGCTAAGCAACTCAGTGAGATCCTGCCTCTAAATAAAATACAAAATAGGGCTGGGGATGTGGCTTGGTGGTTGAGTGCCTCTGAGTTCAATCTCTGGTACCACCCCCAAATATATAATAATAATAACCACTTTTAAAATAAAATTTTAATATTTAAAACAAAAATAACATATTAATATATATTCATCTTAAAAGGAGGCAAAGACCAGAATTTTATTAAATAAAACAACCCCAAGCACTATTATTTTAATGCATTTCTTTCAATTCTTTTGTGTGTGTGTGGTGCTGGGGATTGAACCCAGGGCCTTGTGCATGCAATGCAAGCACTCTACCAACTGAGCTATATCCCCAGCCCAATCAATTATTTTCTAAATCTAAAATTTAATTTCTTCATACAAAAAGTATTCATGGGAACAAATTTTTACTCCTCACACTTCAGATAGAGCCCTAATATCCAGAGTATACAAAGAACTCAAAAAATTAAACAATAAGATAACAAATAACCCAATCAACAAATGGGCCAAGGACCTGAACAGACACTTCTCAGAGGAGGACATACAATCAATCAACAAGTACATGAAAAAATGCTCACCATCTCTAGCAGTCAGAGAAATGCAAATCAAAACCACCCTAAGATACCATCTCACTCCAGTAAGATTGGCAGCCATTATGAAGTCAAACAACAACAAGTGCTGGCGAGGATGTGGGGAAAAGTGTACTCTTGTACATTGCTGGTGGGACTGCAAATTGGTGCGGCCAATTTGGAAAGCAGTATGGAGATTCCTGGGAAAGCTGGGAATGGAACCACCATTTGGCCCAGCTATTGCCCTTCTAGGACTATTCCCTGAAGACCTTAAAAGAGCGTACTACAGGGATACTGCCACATCAATGTTCATAGCAGCACAATTCACAATAGCTAGACTGTGGAACCAACCCAGATGCCCTTCAATAGATGAATGGATAAAAAAATGTGGCATTTATACACAATGGAGTATTACGCTACTAAAAAATGACAAAATCATGGAATTTGCAGGGAAATGGATGGCACTAGAGCAGATTATGCTAAGTGAAGCTAGCCAATCCCTAAAAACAAATGCCAAATGTCTTCTTTGATATAATGAGAGCAACTAAGAACAGAGCAGGGAGGAAGAGCAGGAAGAAAAGATTAACATTAAACAGAGACATGAGGTGGGAGGGAAAGGTAGAGAAAAGGGAAATTGCATGGAAATGGAAGGAGACCCTCATTGTTATACAAAATTACATATAAGAGGTTATGAGGGGAATGGGAAAAAAAACAAGGAGAGAAATGAATTACAGTAGATGGGGTAGAGAGCGAAGATGGGAGGGGAGGGGAGGGGGGATAGTAGAGTTTAGGAAAGGTAGTAGAATACAACAGTTACTAATATGGCATTATGTAAAAATGTGGATGTGTAACCTATGTGATTCTGCAATCTGTATTTGGGGTAAAAATGGGAGTTCATAACCCACTTGAATCAAATGTATGAAATATGATATGTCAAGAGTTTTGTAATGTTTTGAACAACCAATAAAAAAAGTATTCTCCTTGTATAAGCTTACACATACCCAAAGCATTGCTTTTTTCCCTTACTTTTTCTTTCAACAGTCCCACCTTAGTGAAGAAATTATTCTTTACTATTAAACTCATTTATTAATCCCATTCTCCTTGCCCTTACTATATGTTCCAGCTATGATCAGGTGCACAAAACTGTTAAGTTATTTTTCCTTAAAAGTCATTTAACACATCTTCGTAACTCTCAATGATAGGTTAGCCAAGACATTGTGCTCATGGTTTTGGATGTATTGATTCTGATTTTCACTAAGGTTCAATCAAGAGGATGTGCTCAGTTCACGGGGGAAAATTAGGTTCAGAAAGACAGAGTCATTTGTACTGTCACATAGGAAATAAGCAACAGAACCCAGATTAAGACTCAAGTGGGGCTTACTAGCAATCTTAGATCTAGTTAACTGTACCACAGTACTTCTTTGTTCGGTAAATTCAACTTTCTTAGCTTGGCATCCGAGGAGGTCAGGACATAGCTTCTACCTCCTTTCTATTCTGATCTCGTACCATCTTCAGTGGAAACCATTGGCTTCACTCTCCAGTCTATTTCTTCTTTATCTTCTTTACACATTCTTACTTCTAAACCCTCTTACATTTTGTGCTGTACCTGAAGTCATACTACCTGTATTTCCGATGTATTCCCTTGGGTTCATGATAGGACCTCAATTCTAGACTGGTGAGGAAGTGTGGACATTAATACTCAAAGGGGCTGGAGCCACAGAGAACAAGGTGAGTGTAGAATGGATTTGAATCAGGTTCTGGTTTGCATGCCATCTTACCTATTCTGTCTTGTGCATTCTAGGGCTAGTCCTGCAGTGGGTCAATGTATATACACAGGGAGGTAGCCATTATCGTCTAGAAAAAAGAAGGAGAGAAGTTATCTTCACACAGTAATAATATCCAGAGTCAGATCAGTGGCAATAAAATAAACTGCATCCTTTCTCCTTCTCACCCGCCCCTACACCCTTTCCTCCTCAGATGCACTAGACAAAGAACAAGAATAATTCTTGACCCCATCGCTGATTGACTGACTCTGTAAATATATACTAGCCACTGTCAGATCACCAGCCAGCATGGAAAGGTAAATGAGGAGATATAGGGAAAATGTAGCTTCCTTCATTCAAGTCCATATCTTTAATGAATCTTCCATACCAAGTTGAAGACAAATTTTAGTATGGAGTGTTTTCTAACATGACATCTCAGAGACTTTTCTTCCAGCTTTCTTATTGAAGGCATGACAACAACAGCCTAGCCTTTTGTAACTTATAAAAGTTTCATACTATAGGCATTTATATTCCAACTTACTTTGTTGGTTATCTGTATACATCTTCATAGTTTGAGATTCAAAAATAAATATGATCTTGGATAGGCCTTAAAGATCTCACAGACTAATGTGGAGGTCAGACACAGAATGATAAAATAATGTGATGTGAACTAGGGCAGATCAGTGCACAGTTCCTTATGGGAGAGGAAAGGTGCTATCTTTTGGGTAGAGGGAGAATTATTTATTCAAAATACTTCTCCAAGTCTCCAAGTATAGAATTAGTAGGTCAAAGAATACCCTTATTGCTTTTCAAAAAGATTGCAGAAAAACTTTGACGACATTTGATATCATGGTAGACACTTCCAGTGTCTGACTTTGCTCATTTTCTTAGGCACACAGATTCTCACACTCCCTAACCTCTTTACACTTACAAAGGGACATCCAGTGATTTCTCACCAATAGACAGTGTTCTGAAGGCTCATGTCAGGGCTTACACAGTGAAAAGCCCTCACTGGAATTTTAATCTATTTCCTCCCTGTTGAACTATATCCTGAAATGATGGAGTTCCAAGAACAAAGATGCCTACCTAGTTGAATTTCCAAGAGGAAAACAGTAGATTTAGAGATTAGTTTGAGCTACACTAAGATTACATGAACACAATTAATTCATGTGTTAAGCCTCTGATACTTAGTGTAGTATATAAATTAGTGGCATAACTTTTGTCTATCCCTATTAATCCAGGTGTTATCCTTACCATTTCTTTTTCTCTCAGTTTATGTTGTGACTCATTATTAGTAGTTATGTGATATGAAATAACTTATCCATAATTTTTACTAAATGAGCATCCAAGAAACAAAATCAATGTATTCACTTGCTTGCCTCTTTCTATTTATAACTAACTATAAAGAAGGGTGGTATTTCTTGAAGACTGAGAACCTAATACAATAGACATTGGCAACCATGTAAACTTTTGTCGTTAATGTGCTAAGTCCATTGGACACTGATAGCTATAGAAATACATCTGGAAGAAGGATCAGGAGAAAGAAACAATATTTGATATTTGAAAGGCTAAGTGGTCACATAAGCTCCATATAATTACAATTCATTTCCCTGAAATTCTTTCTCAAATTTTCCCTTCAAATTCTCAGAAAGTGACAAAGACAAAAACAAATTCTGTCAGGAACTGAATCAATATAAATCATGCTAACTTGTACATTTACAATCTGACCTACTTCCATATAGCTTACCAACTGTTAAAGTAACAAAATGTCTTCCTTCCAGTGAAACATTTCACAGAAACAAAGTTTAGTCTTTATATATAACAAAGTAAAAGTGAAGATGCTCTGAATAAAGAGGGGAACCAGACCTCCTCTTGCTCCTCGTCTCTGTCTTGTTCCACGTCTCTGTCACCCCTATCCCTTGGGTGATCTTTCCAGGCTTCAAAAGAATCAGTATCTATATAACCAAGGCTTGATTTACAAAATGATCATCATGTAGCTCTCCATCTTTACAATACCTGATGTGCTACCAGAGGATCTACATCCTCTTTCAAAGTTTTCCTAACTTATTTTTCAGAATTCATTGTGTATGTAGGGGTCATGTCTGCTTATGGACAAGTGTGATATTTTTGTTGGTCATCTTTTGTGGCAGACTAAATTTTGCAAAGATTGCTACCACAATGTAATTTATCCCACATCCTATTTTAATATGGCATTAACAATTCTCCTACAAAGTGATGAGGACAATG
Source organism: Marmota marmota marmota (assembly GCF_001458135.2). Classification (NCBI taxonomy): domain Eukaryota; kingdom Metazoa; phylum Chordata; class Mammalia; order Rodentia; family Sciuridae; genus Marmota; species Marmota marmota. The sequence goes on from NW_026000196.1 coordinate 21,287,842, forward strand.
ACCTCTTCCCTTCAATACTAGGGAGTTTCATACCAGACGTGATGCTATGTGATTTTCAAGGGTAAGTCATAACAAGGCATTCCTTGTTCCCTTGGTAAGCTTGGTTTTGGGATCTAACCATCATGCTGGGAAAAATCCAGGCCCCAGAGATGGATGTTGTGGGGGAGTTCTGTCTGACAAAACCATAGCTCTGTCAGCAACTAGTATCCCCTTCTAAGCACAGCAATGAGAAAGCTATCAGGATGTTTCCAACTGCAAGCCATTGACTTACTGCAAAAACATGAGAGACCTTGCACAAGAACCATCTAACTCAGCCCATGCAACTTTCGATAGTCATGAAAGATAATCATTAATGATAAGGCATTTGAGGGGATGGATGATTTTTGTGCAGCCATAGGTAACCCCTATCCTTTGGGTGATCTTTGGGAGAAAGATCATAGTTTCCAAAAATATATACTGTGAATCTAAGATCAGCAAGGCACAATTTTAGGTTGTAGTTTTGACTTTAAAGTCATCTCTTTGTTCCCTAACCTAAGGTTATAATTTCCCCATATGGCAATATTATTTACAATCTGCTAATTTATCAAAAATCCTGAAAACAATGTCCTATTTATTAATTGTAGTTTGCATATTGTATGTTAGTCCTTTAGATTTATTCATTCTACGTATCTCTACTTTGTGGAGTCATCTACATTTAGACTGGAATCTTCCTAGAATTTGCAAATTGTCAAGTGCCTGTAGCTAAGAAAAGGAACATCAATTTATTCTGAGGACAATGACACAACAGTGCTTTAGTTTTTATAAATTACTTTATGGATGTATGATTGGCATGTATAAAGCTGTACACATTAATAATTGCAACTTGATAACTTTAGGGATAAGTATATACATGTAAAACCATCACCACCATAAACATATCCATCGTCTCCCAAAGATTCCTCTTATCTCTTTTATTATTATTTTTTCATGTGTGTGTAGTAAGACAGTAAATCTCTTGGAAAATTTTAAGTATGCAAAACAAACAACATTGGTAGCTATATACACTGATATATTATAAATCTCCAGAACTTATTTACCTTGCATAATTGGAACACTTTGCTTTGACTCTTCTTAATTTGCCCCTCCACCCTTCCCCTAACAAGCACCACTCCAATCTTCCATGAGTTTGACATTTTTAGATTCTACATCACACAATATTTGTCTTTCTATGCAATATTTGTCTTATTCCTCTTGGCCTCTAAATTCATTCATGTTGTAATAATTAAAAGAATTTCTTATTTTTAAAGGTGGAATAATATTCCTATTCAGGAATATCACATAACTTATGTATACCTTATATATATAACACATTTCTTTACTTATCCATCTGTTGATTGACATTCAGGTAGTTTCTATGTTTTTACTGTGATTAGTAATACTGCAGCAAACATAGGAGTGCAGACCTTTTTGACATATTAATTTCATATCCCTTATTATTATCTTTTAATACTAGGAGTTGAATTCAAGGGCACTCAACCACTGAACCACATTCTAAGTCCCCCATTTTTTTTATTTTGAGGCTGGGTCTCACTAATTTCTGAGGCTGGCCTTGAACTTGCAATCCTCCTGCTTCAGCCTCCCGTTACTAGGATCACAAGTATATACCACTACATCCAGCTAAATATGGGGTTTTGTTGTATCATTTGGAAGCATGATAAATATGTTTTTTTACTAAGTACTGGGAATTGAATTTAGTGCCTCACACATACTAGGCAAGCATGCTACCCACTCTACCACTGAGCTACAGTTTGATATACATTACTTTGATATATATCCAAAAATGGATTTTCTGGACCATACAATAATTTTTCAATTTTAATTTTCTATTTTCTAAATGGCCATACCAGTTTATCCCAAAGGATCTTAATAAGCATTGATTTTATCTTTTATTTTTTAAAAGAAATGCCATTGTGTATGTTTAAGTTATAAAACATGATGTTATAAGATAAATGAATGTATATATATACATATATGCAGATTAGAGAGAGTGTGTGTAAAATGGTTACTATAGGAACACAAATTATGCTATCCATCGTGTCCTATAATTAGCCTTTTATTTCCCCATATGGCAAGATTATTTAAATCTGCTAATTTATCCAAAATCCTGAAAGCAATGTGCTATTTATTAATTATAGTTTGCATATTATATGTTAGTACTTTTGATTTATTCTTTCTATGTATCTGCTCCTTTTTATCCTTTAATCTATATCTCACTATTTCATTTCCCATGTTTTCTTCAGTACAGTATTTTTCTTTTGGTGTCTGACTTATTTAATTTTGCAGAAAGTCTTTCAGGTTCATCTGTATTATGGATAATGGAAGGACTTGTTTTTATTTTTAAAGGTCAAATTATATATATAATTATATATAATATATTATTATATATATATATATATATATATAT
>NW_026000196.1:21290817-21316636 GCF_001458135.2 Marmota marmota marmota
TTTCCATAATGGCTTCACCAATCTCCATCCCCATCAATAATGGGTAATTTTAATCTGCAAGAAAATCTGTCTTTGTAATATAAGAAATTTTATTAGATTAAATAGAAACATAAAACAGGAAGTACATAGCATTATATCTGGTAAGGATCAAATGTGTTTGAATATGCTTTGTTAAATACATTGTGTCAGTAGAAATAGTTGTGCTAAGTCATAGGGAAGTAAATAAGACTTGGTCAGCAAAACGGATTGATATTAACAAGATAGCTGGAAATGTAGTCAGGGAAAGACAAAGTGATTGCTGAGTTTTTATATTCTTGAAAGGGAGTTGAGATGGAATTTGTGCAGTTGACAGGATGAGGATAGCATGAGGAAACTAGTTCATAAAATTTTAAGAATTGTAGCCTATCATTTCATGCCCTTTTATAATTTCAATTGTCTTTGAAATCCACTTTTCCTTCTGTGTCACTGCCCTGTAATATAAGAAAGTCTGGCTTGGGAAAAGGCAGAGCTGGAACTTTTCAGAACTGCACTGAACTTGTCCACAGTGGTGACAGTCTGCTATGAAATGAAAACCCATGAGGATAGCTGTACAGAAGGCCTAGAAAAATCTCAGTTCAAATAAGACCATTGAACACAGGGATTAAGTTATGCAAATTTAAAATAAAAGGTCAACAGCTCTTATTTCACCAAAATAAAAGAAAGACAATTAGAAACTATCAGGGAAAACGAATGGAAAGCTATATAAAGCAAACACTAGTAACTTTGTGGAAGTTAAAAGAGAACATATTTGACCCACACTTGGATCTTTCTCCTTCAACTAGCACAGGATTCATCAAATAGGATTAGATTTTCTTCCTTTCTGGTCTAATTGGGCTACAGTCAAGCATTGATATTTATAGATTCTGTACTTAAATTTTTGTGTAGTTACTAAAATTTATTTGTAAACCTAAAATCAGTACTTAAAGAACTTTCAAAAATCTTTCACAGATATACATAGAGCTAAAAAAAAGTCATTTGATGTGCACTTTTTAAGCTGAAGCACAACCAGATGATGCCAACTGCTTGTTACAGCTCTCCTACTCCAAACAAGTGCCCCTTTCATGGTCTATTTAGTATCATGCATTTTTATGCTTTTTGTTGATGATATTTCTGCTTTACATGACTCCCAAATGTAAGGCTGAAGTGTTTATTAAGTGCAAGAAAGCAGAGATGTAATACACGGGGAAAATCCATGTGTCATGAAGGTTTCATCTGAACCTGAGTTATAGCCTTGAGTTCAATACTGATGGATCAACCATATATATTTGGTTGACGAAAATATAAAAATGTTGTGACCAGATGGGAATTTGACCCTGTATTTTCCCTAGGGGCAATGACTTGGTGTTTATTAATATAGTGGTCATAGAGACCTTATAGAGTATAACTACTGTAAACACTGAAAAATACCTAATACTTCCTATCTGTTGTTTATAGGGTATGGGGTAAACTTCTAATAAGATTAGTTCTCTCTCAGAGTAAAGAGTGAAACATTCTTTTTTTATTTGTCCTTTTTAGATGTACATAACAGTAGAGTGTATTCTGACATATTATACTTACATGGAATATAATTAAACATTCTTTAAAGAAATATTCCCCTGACATGTTGATTCCACTTTGCCACTTGGGAAAGTAATATGCAATCAGTGGTAAACATACTTCAATTTTTGAAGTCTGATTTTTCACTTGACTAGTGACATGTTGTTCAATATTCCTTTTCAATGCTGGTGAGGGGCAGCAGGCTCCAGATCTCCCTCAGCCATGAGATCATTAGGAGAAATAAGCTTTGGTGTTGTCAAGCTTTGGTGTTCATTAGTTTTGGTGTATTAACTGCATTTTGTTTATGATATTTTCAATTTATGATGTATATAGTCATATAACTTAGACCAGGCCAAGCAGTTGTACTTTATCCCATAGGAGAAATAGATGATAAAAGATAATTTTAAAAAAACACAATATTTTAGTCAGCTTCTTTGTTGCTGTGACCAAAACACCTGACAAGAACAACATGGAAAAGGAAAAGTTTATTTTGGGTTTCAGAAGTCTCAGTCCATAGATGGCTGACTCCATATGCCTGGACTTCAGGGGAAGCAGAACAGCATAGCAGAAGAGTGTAGCAAAGGAAAGGAGCTGGGGACATTCAACCGAAGCAGAGAGGGAGTGAGCTCCACCCACCAAGAACAAAATATAAACCCCAAGAGCATGTCCCCATCTACCAGCTCTTCTAGCCACACCCTTCCTGTTAATCCCTGAGAGGATTAATTCACTGATTAGGTTAAGGCTCTCATAACCCAATCATTTCACCTCTAAACTTTCTTGCATTGTCTCATACATTAGCTTTTGGGGGACAACTAAGAAACCATAACACCTTATAACCTAATTTAATGTTGGATCCATACAATCGTAAAAATTTTAATTTATCATCAGTAATGCATTCCCATTATTTATAAAAAGACATACAATCCTATTATTTTACAAGTCAATTTGTACTGTTTTTGGTAACTTACAACACAAAAATGACTAAAATTTAAAGGGTTGTGATAAAGAGTAGCTTAAGAAAAAAAAGAAAGGGGGATGAGACACTTCTTATTTAATATTTTACATTTAAAATTTTTCACTGTATATGTATTTCTTTTACAATAAAATAATGTAAAATAAGTGCAACTATAGAATTCATTACTACACTACATGGGGCACCAAATTAAAACAGCTGCTGACAAAGGTAAGCTAACTCTTATTTTCAGTTGGTTAGACCCTGTGAAATCCTAGTGACCTAGGCTAGAGAGATGGGAAAATAAAAGCTAAGCTTACTGCATTTCTTACTTCTAATTTTAAATTAAGACAATGGAAAAAGTTAAGAGGTCTGCTGTAGACAATTGTGTTTCCCCTAAAATTTATATCTTGAAACTCTAGCCCCCGGTATGATCATGTCTGAATAAAAGGACCTGTAGGGAGACAACTTTGGTTAAATACAACAATAAGGTTTGGCCCTAAGTCAAAGGAACTGGTGTCCTTATAGGAAGAGAGAAAGACACCAGCGGTGAATATGCACAGAAAAAAGGCTATCAAAGGACACAATGAGGAGGTGGCCATCTGCAAACCAAGCAGAGAAGCATTAGGAGAAATCAACACTGTCGAAACCTTGGGTTTGGACATCTATCACTCAGGAACTTGAAAAATAAATTCATGTTGTTTACGCTATCTAGTCTGTGGTATTTTGTTAAGGAAGGCCTAGCAGACTGATTTAATGCCTATCAGTATGAAATTAAATAAGTAAATTATGATTAACCATGAGTAATTTCTAAAATGATTTATAGATTCAATAAAACTCCATCAAAATACTCATGAAAAACTTATTTGCTGATGATTCCAAAATTATAAGGAATTAGTAAGGGACAAAAAATATCAAAAACTTTTGAAGGCAGATAAAGTATGGGGGCCTACCCTAAGAGTTACCATCATTTAATATAAAATCATAATTAAGACAGTTTTATATTGATTCAGGAATGAACAGAGGAAGCATTGGAATGGAATGTAAAGCCACATAATGGAGCTAAACATTAGTGGACATTTTTATATGTGACAAGTTATCACAGCAAAGTTCTGTAGAAGGAAGAACAATAGGAATGCTGTGACAACAGGTTATCCATATGAGAACAAAATTGTATCTTACTACATAATATCTATAAAACATTCCAGACGGATTAGATTATGATAGCAAAGATATTTTAAACATTTTAAAAAGAATAAACAGGACTTCAGGGTAGAGAAAATGTCTTGAAATCAATACAACAAATACCCCAATCAATAAAAAGGCAAAAGAACTACACAGACTTTTTCAAAAAGAAGAAATACAAATGGTCAACAAATATACAAAAATATGTTCAACATCCCTAGCAATTAGGGAAATACAAATCAATTTACTTTGAGATTTCACCTCACTCTAGTTAGAATGGTAATCATCAAGAATACAAATAATAATAAATGCTGGTGAGGATTCAGGAGAAAAATTACACTCATACATTGTTGGTTGGACTACAAATGACTGCAACCACTTTAGAAAGCAGTATGGAGATTCTTCCAAAGACTAGGAATGGAACCACCATATGACCCAGCTATTCCACTCGTTGGTATTTATCTAAAAGACTAAAACTAGCATACTATAATGATACAGGCACACCAAAGTTTAAAGGCAAGTTATGGAACCAGCCCAGGTGCCTGTCAACAACAGTTGAATGAATCAAGAAGGTTATATATATATAACCTTCTTGATTCATTAGAATTCAATTCATTCATAGAAGGTTATATATATATATATATATATATATATATATATATGGAGATAGAGAGAGAGAGAGAGAGAGAGAGAGAGAGAGAGAGAGAGGGAGAGAGAGAGAGTTTAACTCATTGGAAAGAAGAATAAAATTATGACATTTACTGGTAAATTGTTAGGAGTGGAGATCAGTATGCTGAGTAAAATAAACCAGATGCAGAAATTCAAAGGCTGAGTATTTCCTATCATATGTGGAAGCTAGAGCAAAATAAGGAGAAAAAGTGGAGGAGCAGATTCTATGAAAATAGAGGGGAGAACAGTGGAGTAGAGGAAGGGAAGGAAGGAGGGATGGGAATAAAATTGACCGAATTATGCTATGTGAATATGTGAATGTACCATAGGGAATTGCATCTTTATGTATATGTATAAAGCACAATTTATAAAAAAATAAGTAAAGAGAAGGAAGACCAGTAGAGTATAGGAAAAGGGGAGGAGGGGAGGAAACGGGGAACTACTGAGGATTCACATGGATCATATTATATTCCATGCTTGTGTGATTATGTCAAAAATGAATCTCATTATTATGTATAACTATAATACACTGATAAAAAATTAAAAATAAAAAAATCAATGTTGAACAGAATTAATGAAAAGAATGATAAATATTTATTAACTAAAAGGATTTCATTTAATAGAAGACACAATAAAGAAATAAAAAATATAACCCATGATATGGATTCTTATTTCACTTTATGTTGTGTTTGCTTTTCAATGTTTGAGTCAAGGAAGAAGACGAAGGGTAGGAAGGGAGCACCCTCATGACCTGCGCCACTGTGCCAGCAGTGAATGAGTTCAGAACAGCTGGATGCTGTCTTGTCAGGAATATTCAGTGAAGTTAGTCTACATGGAACCTAAGGCAAGAGTTTGAGCATCTGAGAAGCAGGGACGTGGCTCAGATGCGAGAGAACCCTAGTGGCACCTGCGCAGAGGTACTGGCCAGCTTAACAGCAACCTGCCACAGCTGGAGGTGATTGAGCGCTGCAGAGACCTGCCAGCTTAAAGAAGTGGAACTTCAGATCCTGTGAAGACCTGCCAACCTCGCCTACACAGGGCACTGGACGGAGATCTGAAGTTGGGACTTAGTGTAGAAACGGCCAGGATCAACCCTCCTCACCGGACACACCCTCCTCACCCGACAGTCCAGCGGGGAAACCTGCAGCCACCATATTAGAGAACTGACGTCATCAGCATTCAGCGGATTGGATAATAGTGCAGCGAGTTTGACGACAGATCAGGTGTGTGACCCCCAGACCCCCCCTCCACACAGCTGGGATAACTCAAAAACTCTCTCCCCAGCTCTCTGTGGGTGTGAATATCAGAGCCCAGGGAAACTTTGAAAAGTCACCTGACCTCCAACTCCCCTCCCACCAGGGTGGAAAACTGAAACTTTTCTCACCTGCTCTCCCCGGTCTTGGCTATCAGAGTGAATCAGACAGAATAGGTCACTGGTTTCCAACTCCCACTCTCCCTCTTCACAGCATGAGGACTGGGTGACTAACAAAGAGAGTACCCAGTCGTTTAAGAGATCAAGGCTTCCAGGAAACTGAATGCCCAGAGTGTAGCTAGAACTGTGGAGAAATGCCCCAGTAAGTGGGGCCTGGTGGGCAGGAGAAGTGAGGAGGCTAGAGACCAGCAGCAAACATAAGTGACCGGGATTAGAGAGACAGGAGGCTGGGGAGGGAGAGCCACCTCACACGGATTGCTTCCTACATCCTGAGGGCAGAGATTTAGCCTGGAAAGTACAGCTCCACCTACTGGAAGAGAAGAAAATAGAACTCTAAGAGTGCATTTTTTTTTCTTTTTCTTGTTTTTTTCCCTTTCCAATCCCTGACCTTTCCTCCCAAGCATTACTACTTCTACTACTTGTAATTTACTAAATGCAAAGAGTTGAATGTGTAGAGGCTCTCTATAGTCCTCCTAAGTACTTAGCTACACCCAAGTACTCCTGTCTATTCTCCTGTTAATATCCCACTTCATTACAGCTATCCTCCAAAGTAGCAAAGATATTCTAACCCCCATATCATCACATCTTTCTACCTAAACGTAAAGTCCTAATACCAAACCTCAGTTCTCTATATGCCATCAGAATCTGTATGCCTTTTATGAAACTTATGAATTTACTTTAAATTACAATTAAACCCAATATCTCTAGACATTGTCTCCCATCACAAAGGAGACATCTCAGAGCTGTACAAAACCAAATCAAATTTATAGGAGAAAATAATAACACAGCAGTCACATAGAGCTGGAAAGAAATGCAAGCATCATGAAAAAGCAAGGAAGAAAAGGAACACAAACAATGCAAGACAGTTTAACTTTAAAGGAGATGCGAGACACAGCAGAGAGATGGTCAGATAAAGATTTCAAGATATACTTGCTGCAGTTGGTATGGAGTCTTAAAGAGGACATTAGACAGCAAATACAAACAATGAAAGATCACTTTGACAATGACTTACATAAACAAATCCAAGAAGCAAAAGAACAACTCTACAGGGAGATAGAGGTTATACAAAAAAAAAAAAAACAGAAATCCTGGAAATGAAGGAAATTATAACCCAAATTAAAAACTGAAATGAGAGTATCACCAGTAGAGTAGATCAAGTAGAAATCAGAACATCAGACAACGAAGACAAAATATATCCTCTCGAAAAGAGTCTAGTAACTCAGAAAGGCAGGTAAGAAACCACGAGCAAAACATCCAAGAGATATGGGATATCATAAAAAAATCTAAACTTAAGAGTCATAGGGATAGAGGAAGGTATAGATGTCCAAAACAAAGGAATGAGCAATCTCTTAAATTAAATAATTTTAGAAAACTTTCCAGACATGAAGAATGAAACAGAAGTCCAAATCCTAGAAGCCAACAGGGTGCTGAATGTACAAAACCACAAGAGACCCACACCAAAAAACATTATTATGAAGATGTATAACATACAGAACAAGGAGAGAATATTAAAAGCTACAAGGGAAAGGAGGCAGATTACATTTAGGGGTAAAACAATTAGGTTAATGGCTGATTTTTCATCACAGATACTGAAAGCTAGAAGATCCTGGATAATGGGTGCCAACCAAGAATATTGTATCCAGCAAAATTAAGCTTCAGGTTTGACAACGAAATAAAAATCTTCCATGCTAAACAAAAGTTAAAAGAATTTGCAGCCAGAAAACCAGCTCTGCAAAGCATTTTGGGCAAAACACTACATGAAGAGGAAATGAAAAATAACAACAAAAATCAACAGTGGGAAGTACCTCAGTAAAGGGAAAAAAACTCATCAAAGAGGAAAAACAAATCAAATTAAATAACAAAATAAACAAACATGAATGGAAGTACAAACCATATATCAATAGTAACCCTAAATGTTAATGGCTTAAACTCACCAATTAAGCGACATAGGCTAGTAACCTGGATTAAAAAAACAGATTGAACAATATGCTGCCTACAGGAGACTCATCTGATAGAAAAAGGCTGAAGGTGAAAGGTTGGGAAAAATCATCTGATAGAAAAAGGCTGAAGGTGAAAGGTTGGGGAAAATCATACCACTCACATGGACTCGGAAGCAAGCAGGGGTGTCCATACTCATATCAAATAAAATTGACTTCAAGCCAAAGTTAATCAAAAGGGATAAAGAAGGACACTATATAAATGTTAAAGGGAATCATTCACCAACAAGACATAACAATCATCAATATATATGCTCCAAACAATGGTGCTACTATGTTCATAAAACAAACTCTCCTCAAGTTCAAGAGAAAAATAGACTACAACACAATAATTGTGGGTGACATTAACACACCTCTCTCACCACTGGACAGATCTTCCAAACAAAAGTTGAATAAAGAAACTATACAACTCAATAACACAATTAATAACCTAGACTTAACTGACATATATAGAATATATCAACCATCATCAAGCAGATATACATTTTTCTCAGCAGCACATGAATCCTTCTCAAAAACAGATGATATATTATGCCATAGGGAAACTCTTAGCAATTATAAAGGAGTAGAGATAATACCATACATTTTATCAGATCATAATGGAATGAAACTGGAAATCAATGATAAAAGAAGGAAGAAAAACTCCTACATCACTTGGAGAATGAACAATGTTACTTAATGAACAATGGGTTACAGAAGACATCAAGGAGGAAATTAAAAAATTCTTAGAGATAAATGAAAACACAGACACAATGTATCAGAATGTGTGGGACACTATGAAAGCAGTACTAAGAGGAAAATTCATTGCATGGAGTTCATTCCTCAAAAAAAGAAAAAGCTATCAAATAAATTATCTCATGCTACATCTCAAAGCCCTGGAAAAAGAAGAGCAAATTAGCAGCAAATGCAGTAGAAGGCAAGAAATAACTAAAAACAGAGCTGAAATAAATGAAATCGAAATAAAATAAACAACTGAAAAAACTGACAAAACGACAAAGTTGGTTCTTTGAAAAAAATAAATAAGATTGACATACCCTTAGCCATGATAATGAAGAGAAGAAGAGAGAGAACTCAAATTACTAGCATACGGGATGAAAAAGGCAATATCACAACAGACACTACAGAAATACAGAAGATAATTAGAAATTATTTTGAAACCTTATACTCTAATAAAATAGAAGATAGTGAAGGCATCAATAAATTCCTTAAGTCATAAGATCTGCCCAAATTGAGTCAGGAAGATATGCACAACTTAAACAGACCAATATCAATTGAGGAAATAGAAGAAGCCATCAAAAGACTACCAACCAAGAAAAGCCCAAGACTGGATGGATATACAGCATAGTTTTACAAAACCTTTAAAGAAGAACTAATACCAATACTTTTCAAGCTATTTCAGGAAATAGAAAAAGAGGGAGCTCTTCCAAATACATTCTATGAGGCCAACATCACCATGATTCCTAAACCAGACAAAGACACTTCAAAGAAAGAAAACTACAGACCAATATTTCTAATGAACATAAATGCAAAAATCCTCAATAAAATTCTGGCAAATTGGATACAAAACATATCAAAAAGATCGTGCACCATGATCAAGTAGGATTCATTCTTGGGATGAAAGGCTGGTTCAATGTATGGAAATCAATAAATGTAATTCACCACATCAATAGACTTAAAGATAAGAACCATATAATCATCTTGATAGATGCAGAAAAAGCATTTGACAAAAATACAGCACCCCTTTATGTTCAAAACACTAGAAAAACTAGGGATAACAGGAACTTACCTCAACATTGTAAACGCTATTTATGCTAAGCCTCAGGCTAGTATTATTTTAAATGGAGAAAAATTGAAGGCATTCCCTCTAAAATGTGGAACAAGACAGGATGCTCTCTCTCACCACTTCTATTCAACATAGTTCCCAAAACACTGGCCAGAGCAATTAGAAAGATGAAAGAAATTAAAGGCATAAAAATAGGAAAAGAAGAACTTAAATAAGCACTATTTGCGGATGAAATGATCCTATACCTAGCAGACCCAAAAGGTTCTACCAAGAAACTTCTAGAACTAGTAAATGAATTCAGCAAAGTGGACATAAAATTAACATATATAAATCAAAGGCATTCCTGTATATCAGTGACAAATCCTCTGAAGTGGAAATGAGGACAACAACCCCATTCACAATATCCTCAAAAAAAAACCAAAACAAACAAACAAACAAAAAAAAAACTTGGGAATCAACCTAACAAAAGAGGTGAAAGATCTATACAACGAAAAGTACAGAACCTAAAGAGAGTAATAGAAGAAGACCTTAGAAGATGGAAAGATATACCATGCTCATGGAGAGGCAGAATTAATATCATTAAAATGGCAATATTACCAAAAGCACTTTATAGGTTCAATGCAATACCGATCAAAATCCCAACAGCATTCCTTGTAGAAATAGAAAAAGCAATTATGAAATTCATTTGGAAAAATAAGAGATCCAGAATAGCTAAAGTAATTCTAAGCAGGAAGAGTGAAACAGGTGGTATAGTGATACCAGATTTTAAACTATACTACAGAGTAATAGTAACAAAAACAGCATGGTACTGGTACCAAAACAGGCGGGAAGACAAATGGTACAGATAGAGGACACAGAGGCCAATCCACAAAATTACAACTACCTTAATTAGACAAAGGTGCTAAAAGCATGCAATGGAGGAGGGATAGCATCTTCAACAAATGGTGCTGGGAGAAATGGAAATCCATATGCAACAAAATGAAATTGAATCCCTTTCTCTCACCATGCACAAAAGTTAACTCAAAATGGATCAAGGAGCTAGGAATCAAACCAGAGACTCTGTGTCTAATAGAAGAAAAAGTTGGCCCTAATCTCCATCTATTGGGGCTAGGCCCCAAATTCCTTAAGAAGACGCCTATATCACAAGAATTAAAACCAAGAATTAATTAATGGGATGGATTCAAACTAAAAAGTGTTTTTCTCAGCAAGAGAAATAATATGTGAGGTAAGTAGGGAGCCTACATCCTGGTTACAAATTTTTACCCCTCACACATCAGATAGAGCTCTAATCTCCAGAGTATACAAAGAACTCAAAAAGTTAAACAACAAAAAAATAAATAACCCATTCAACAAGTGGGCCAAGGACCTGAACAAAAACTTCTCAGAGGAGGATATACAATCAATCAACAAATACACAAATGAATGCTCACCATCTCTAGCAATCAGAGAAATGCAAAGTAAAACTACTCTAAGATACCATCTCACTCCTATAAGAATGGCAGCCATTATGAAGTCAAACAATAACAAGTGCTGGCGAGGATGTGGGAGAAAAGGTACACTTGTACACTGCTGGTGGAACTGCAAATTGGTTCAGCCAATTTGGAAAACAGTATGGAGATTCCTTGGAAAGCTTGGAATGGAACCACCATTTGACCGCACTATTTCCCTTCTCGGACGATACCTAAAAGACCTAAAAAGAGCATACTACAGGGACACAGCCACATCAATATTTATAGCAGCACAATTCACAATAGCTAGACTGTGGAATCAACCTAGATGCCCTTCAATAGATGAAAGGATAAAAAAGTGGCATTTATACACAATGGAATATTACTCAGCACTAAAAATAACAAGATCATGGCATTTGCAGTGAAATGGATGGCATTAGAGCAGATTGTGCTAAGTGAATTTAGTGAATCTCTAAAAAACAAATGCCAAATGTCTTCTGTGATATAAGGGGGGTGACTCAAAATAGAGTAGGGAGGAAGAGCATGAGAAGAAGATTACCACTAAATAGGGAAGAGAGGTGGGAGGGAATGGGAGGGAGAAGGAGAATTGCATGGAAGATGGAAGGAGACCCTCATCATTATACAAAATACATGTATGATGATGTGAGGGGGAAGAAAAAAAAGAGAGAGAAATGTGTCACATTAGATTGGGTAGAGAGAGGTGATGGGAGGGGAGGGGGGAGGGGTATAGGAAGGGCAGCAGAATACAACAGATACTAGTATTGCTGTATGTATATACGTGGCCGTATAACCAATGTGACTCTGCAACCTGTACACTTGGAAAAATGAGAATTCATACCCCATTTGATTCAAATGTATAATATGTTAAGATCATGGTATTGTCATGAGCAACTAATAAAAAAAGTTTGAGTCAGAATGAATATCTAAAGTACATAAAACTATCCTATAAAGTACATAAAAAGGCGGCGCTCAGCGCAGACAGAAGGCAGCACAGAACACAGAGGTTTTGCTTGAGGGTTACCAGACCGAGCTCTGGACACAGCACAAGGTCATCCCAGCACCCCCCAGCTCACCAAACAACCTACGTGGGTAAAAGACGGAATCCATCTTGGAAAGCCTTACTCGCCATCTATCGGTGGGTGTGGCTACCCGCGCGGTTCTGCGGCTGATCAGGTACCTGGTTTCCAACTCCTCCACCCCCAGCTGTGATAACTCAAAATTTGTCTCACAAGTTTTTTTGGGGTGTAGCTATCAATGAGGAACAGCAACTGTACAGGCACCTTGTCTCCAACTCAGAGACTAAAAGTAGGGAGGCTCCAGGTAGAAGCTCAAGCCCTCTCACAATGGCTACCTTCACCATCCTGAGTACAGAGACTCAAGCTAGGAATAGACAACTCCACCTACTGGATGAAAAGAAAACAGAGTTCTGAGAGACTTTTATCTTTCTTTTCTTTTCTCTCTCTCCTCATCCATTTTCCTCTACCCTTCCCCCTCTGGTCCTCACAACCTCAAAATATGTGAAACCAAGAATTTTGCATGAAATTGGACTTTAAGAACTGAATCACCATAATAATATAATATAGAGGAATTGCATAGGTATCACCTCAAGTCCCCCTTTTTTTATTTTCTCTCTCCCTCTCTTTATTTCCTTATTATTTTTTTCTTCTTTATTCTTCCTCCCTCTATCCCACTTTCAACCTCCTAAATTTTACTATTTATACGTAGGGTAATTTTTTAAATACAGATAAGGAGTTTGAATTTATACATTCTTCCGTAAATTACCCCTGTCTATTCATTAGAGTTCTCCTCCAAAGTTGCTAAGTTAGATTAATCCCATACCCTCACTTTCCCCCGCTTAACATAACGTCCTACGCCTGACCCTAAGTTCTCTATATACCACCAGAAATGGTATACCTTTTATGGAACTAATGACTATATTCTAAATAATAATTGAAGCCAACATCTGTAGACATAGAGTCTAACTATAAATGTATTAATAATGAAAACTTGTTCATAGATGATATATTATTGATACTGGGAACTGTTAACATTGTTTTTCTCCACAAAAGAGAGATTTTAGAACTATACAAGAGCAATATAGATATATAGGGTAAAAATATTAACACAACAGTCACACAGAGCTGGAAAGAAATGTGAGTAATATGAAAAGACAAGGAAAGAAAGGACCACAAACAATGCAGGACAAGTCAACATTAGAAGAGGTAACATCCGCAGCAGAAGGAATGTCAGATAAAGATTTCAGGATATACATGGTTCAGATGATCTGGAGTCTTAAGGAAGACATTAGACAGCAAATGCAGACAATGAAAGTTAACTTTGACAATGAATTACATAAACAAATCCAAGAAGCAAAATATCAACTCTACAGGGAGATAGAGGTTATACAAAAAAAACATAGAGAAATCCTGGAAATGAAGGAAATAATAAACAAAATTAAAAACTCAAATGAGAGTATCACCAACCGAGTATAACACTTAGAAGATAGAACATCAGACAACAAAGACAAAGTATATCATCTTGAAAAGAGTGTAGATAGCACAGTGAGACTGATATGAAACAAGGAGCAGAACATCCAAGAAATATGGGATAGCATAAAGAGACCAAATTTAAGAGTTACTGGGATACAGGAAGGTATAGAGGTCCAAGCCAAAGGAATGTGCAATCTGTTCAATGAAATAATATTAGAAAACTTCCCAGACATGAAGAATGAAACAGAAATCCAAATCCTAGAAGCCTACAGGATGCCGAATGTGCAAAATCACAAGAGACCCACACCAAGACACATTATAATGAAGATGCCCAGCATACAGAACAAGGAGAGAATTTTAAAAGCCACAATAGAAAGGAAGCAGATTACATTTACAGGTAAACCAATTAGGATAATGGCTGATCTTTCAACACAGACTCTGAAAACTAGAAGATCCTGGAACAACGTATTTCAAACGCTGAAAGATAATGGGTTCCAACCAAGAATCTTGTATACAGCAAAATTAAGCTTCATGTTTGAAGATGAAATAAAAACCTTCCACAATAAACAAAAATTAAAAGAATTTGCAGCTAGAAAACCAGCCCTTCAAAACATCCTTGGCAAAACATTACATGAAGAGGAAATGCAAAATAACAATGAAAACTAGCAGTGGGAGGTACTACAGTAAAAGACAAAGTAATCAAAGAGGAAAAACAAATCAAGTTAAATAAAAAATAAACAAATATGGCTGGAAATATAAACCATATCTCAATAGTAACCCTAAATGTTAATGGCTTAAACTCACCAATCAAAAGACATAGGCTAGTAGACTGGATTAAAAAAAAGATCCAACAATATGCTGCCTACAGGAGACTCATCTGATAGGAAAAGACATACACAGACTGAAGGTGAAAGGTTGGGAAAAATCATACCACTCACATGGACCTCGGAAGCAAGCAGGGGTGTCCATACTCATATCAAATAAAATAGACTTCAAGCCAAAAGGGATAAAGAAGAACACCACATACTGCTCAAGGGAACCATACACCAACAAGACATAACAATCATTAATATATATGCCCCAAACAATGGTGCAGCTATATTCATCAAACAAACTCTTCTCAAGTTCAAGAGTCAAATAGACCACAACACAATAATCATGGGTGATTTTAATACACCTCTCACCACTGAACAGATCTACCAAAAGTTGAATAAAGAAACCATATAACTCAACAACACAATTAATAACTTAGACTTAATTGACATATATATAATATATCAACCAATATCAAGTGGATACACTTTTTCTCAGCAGCACATGGATCCTTCTAAAAAGTAGACCACATATTATGTCACAGGGCAACCCTTAGCATATACAAAGGAGTAGAGATACTACCATGCATTTTATCCAATCATAATGGAATGAAATTGGAAATTGATGATAAAATAAGGAAGAAAAATTACTACATCACATGGAGAATGAACAATATGCTATTGAAGGAACAATGGGTTATTGAAGACATCAAAGAGGAAATTTAAAAATTCTTAGAGGTAAATGAAAACTCAGACAAAACATCAAAATCTCTGGGACACTATGAAAGCAGTACTAAGAGGGAAATTCATTACATCGAGTTTGTTCCTTAAAAGAAGAAAAAGCCAACAAATGAATGACCTCACACTACATCTCAAAGCCCTAGAAAAAGAAGAACAAATCAACAGCAAATACAGTAGAAGGCAAGAAATAATTAAAATCAGAGATGAAATCAATGAAATAGAAATAGAATAAACAACTGAAAAAATTGATGATACTAAAAGTTGGTTCTTTGAAAAAATAAATAAGATTGACACACCCTTAGCCATGCTAATAAAGAGAAGAAGAGAGAGAACCCAAATTACTAGCATACGGGATGAAAAAGACAGACACTACAGAAATACAGAAGATGATTTGAAATTATTTTGAAACCTTATACTCCAACAAAATAGAAGACAGTGAAGGCATTGATAAATTCCTTAAGTCATATGATCTGCCCAAATTGAGTCAGGAAGATATACACAACTTAAACAGACCAATATCAAGTGAGGAAATAGAAGAAACCATCAAAAGACTACCAACCAAGAAAAGCCCAGGACCGATGGATATACAGCTGAGTTTTACAAGACCTTTAAAGAACTAATTCCAATACTCTACAATCTATTTCAGGAAATAGAAAAAGAGGGAGTACTTCCAAATTTATTCTATGAGGCCAATATTACCCTGATTCCTAAACCAGCAAAAACACCTCAAAGAAACAAAACTTCAGACCAACATCCCTAATTAATATAGATGCAAAAATCCTCAATAAAATTCTGGCAAATTGGATACAAAAACATATCAAAAAGATCGTGCACCATGATCAAGTGGGATTCATCCCTGGGATGCAAGGTTGGTTCAACATACGAAAATCAATAAATGTAATTCATCACATCAATAGACTTAAAGATAAGAACCATATGTTCATCTCGATAGATGCAAAAAAAGCATTTGACAAAAATACAGCATCCCTTTATGTTCAAAACACTAGAAAAACTAGGGATAACAGGAACTTACCTCAACATTGTAAATGCTATTTATGCTAAGCCTCAGGCTAGCATCATTCTAAATGAAGAAAAACTGAAGGCATTCCCTCTAAAATCTGCCTACAGGAGACTCATCTGATAGGAAAAGACTTACACAGACTGAAGATGAAAGTTTGGGATGCCCTCTCTCACCACTTTTATTCAACATAGTTCTTGAAACACTGGCCAGAGCAATTAGATGAAAGAAATTAAAGGAATAACTACAGGAAAAGAACTTGAACTAGCAATATTTGCTGACAATATGATTCTATACCTAGAAGACCCAAAAAATTCTACCAAGAATCTTCTAGAAATAGTAAATGGATTCAGCAAAGTGGCAGGATATAAAATCAACACCCATAAATCAAAGACATTTCTGTATATCAGTGACAAATCCTCTGAAAAGAAAATGAGGAAAACTACCCATTCACAATATCCTCAAAAAAAATAAAATAAAATACTTGGGAATCAACTTAACTAAAGAGGTGAAAGATCTATGCAATTGAACCTATATAACCCTAAAGAGAGAAATAGAAGAAGACCTTAGAAGATGGAAAGATCTACCTTGCTCATGGATAGGCAGAATTAATATTATTAAAATGACCATATTACCAAAAGCACTATAGAGGTTAAATGCAATTCTTATCAAAATCACAATGGTATTCCTCATAGAAATAGGAAAAGCAATCATGAAATTCATCTGGAAAAATAAGAGACCCAGAATAGCTAAAGCAATTCTAAGCAGGAAGAGTGAAACAGGTGGTATCGCTATACCAGATCTTAAACTATACTACAGAGCAATAGTAACAAAAACAGCATGGTACTGGCACCAGAACAGGCTGGTAGACCAATGGTACAGAATAGAGGACACAGAGACTAACCCAAAAAATTACAACTACCTTATATTAGACAAAGGTGCCAAAACCATGCACTGAGAAAGGATAGCATCTTCAACAAATGATGCTGGGAGAAATGGAAATCCATATGCAACAAAATGAAATTGAATCCCTTTCTCTCACCATGCACAAAAGTTAACTCAAAATGGATCAAGGAGCTAGGAATCAAACCAGAGACTCTGTGTCTAATAGAAGAAAAAGTTGGCCCTAATCTCCATCTATTGGGGCTAGGCCCCAAATTCCTTAAGAAGACGCCTATATCACAAGAATTAAAACCAAGAATTAATTAATGGGATGGATTCAAACTAAAAAGTGTTTTCTCAGCAAGAGAAATAATATGTGAAGTGAATAGGGAGCCTACATCCTGGGGACAAATTTTGCCCCTCACATATCAGATAGAGCTCTAATCTCTAGGGTATACAAAGAACTCAAAAAGCTAAACACCAAAAAACGAAATAACTCAATCAACAAATTGGCCAAGGACCTGAACAGACACTTCTCAGAAGAGGATATACAATCAATCAACAAATACATGAAAAAATGCTCATCATCTCTGGCAATCAGAGAAATGCAAATTAAAACTACTCCAAGATATCATCTCACTCCAGTAAGAATGGCAGCCATGATGAAGACAAACAACAACAAGTGCTGGCGAGGCTGCGGGGGAAAAAGGTACACTCATACATTGCTGGTGAGAATGCAAATTGGTGCAGCCAATTTGGAAAGCAGTATGGAGATTCCTTGGAAAGCTGAGAATGGAACCACCATTTGACCCAGCTATTCCTTTTCTCAGACTATGCCCAAAGGACCTAAAAACAGCATACTACAGGGACACAGCCACAGCAATGTTTATAGCAGTACAATTCACAATAGCTAGACTGTAGAGCCAACCTAGATGCCTTCAATGGATGAATGGATTAAAAAATGTGGCATATATACACAATGGAATATTACTCAGCACTAAAAAATAATAAGATCATGGCATTTGCAGGGAAATGAATGGCATTAGAGCAGATTATGCTAAGTGAAGTTAGCCAATCCCCCCCCAAAAAAAAACAAATGCCAAATGTCTTCTCTGATATAAGGACGGTAACTCAAAATGGGGTAGGGAGGAAGAGCAGGGGAAGATTACCTCTACATAGAGAAGAGGGGTGGGAAAGAAAGGGAGGGAGAAGGGGAATTGCATGGATGGTGGAAGGGGACTGTCATCATTATACAAAACACATGTATGAAGATATGAGGAAAAAAAAGAAAGAAGTGTGTCACATTAGATTGGGTAGAGATAAGTGATGGGAGAGGAGGGGAGGGTTGGGGGGATAGGAATGATAGTAGAATGAAACAGACATTATTATTACTGTGTGTATATATATGACTGCATGACCAATATGATTCTGCAACCTGTACACTCAGAAAAATGAGAAATTATATCCCATCTGATTCAAATGTATGATATGTCAAGGTAATTGTACTGTCATGTGTAACTAATTAAAACAAAATAAATAAATAAATAAAGTACATAAAAATAGGTAAACTACTCAACACAAAAATGGGAGAGGAAAGACAGGGGAATACATAATTCACAGAAGAATAAACACAAGTGGCAAATAACACTGAATGCTTTGTAACCAATTAAGCGAAAATTAAGAAAACTCCAAGATACCTTATTGTATCTACTTAAATTGACACACACACACACACAAAAATGACTTCTTTGAAAAATCTCATTGCAAGTGTTACTATAAACTTCGCATCCTGAAACTATTGCAAAGCCTGTCTTGTCTTGGGCCATATTCAAAGAGCTTTTCAGGTCACCTGGTCAATGTACCGGAGTAGCACATCTAAATGAGGTCTGTATTGCTTCCGTAAGCCAAAGAGAGCCAGGTGCAGTTGCACAAGCCTGTAATCTCAGTTACTTGAGAACATGAGGCAAGAGGATCATTTGAGCCTAGGAATTGGGGGCCAACCTGGGCAACACAGCAAGAAGGCCTTCTCTTCAAAAGAAAATCCAAAGAGACCCAGGAGATTTTGTACCTCTTTTGTGGTAGTAGGACCAGATTAAATAACATTTTCTTCACTCTGGAAAGGATAGCTCAATATGCATTATACCATTGGACTTCTGGAAATTTCTGTGAGACAGAGACCCATGAATACTTTAAAGATTTACTTACCACCCTCTGGAGTATCAATGTCTTACCAATGCAAGCACTTACAATGTGGAGTAATTACTACTATTTGTTCAGCTTGTCCAATTACCATAATGTTATCTAAGTAACAGATCAGCACAATGTGAGGTAAAAGGGTAATTAGATATATGTTTGGATGTTGATAAATCCCTGGAATTCGATAGTAAATGTATATTGCTAGCCCAGTCTGTTAAATTCTCAAACTGCTCCTACTGGTCTTTATTAATAAATACAAAGAAAATAAAAAGGCAAGCTCCAGATCAACAGCTGCATAGCAGGTTCTAGGGCATTGTTAATTTGCTCAAGTTTCCAAAGCACATCTGGAACAGCAGCTCCAAGGGGAGTCACCATCTAAAGAATTTAAGATAATCCACTATCACTCTTCAGTGTCTATTTTAATCACAGGACAAATAGAATGGGATTGTGGTGGAGATCATACCACATATTTATCTTGATGATAGCTTGGGAATTCTGCAATCCCTTCAGGAATGCTGTGTTGCTTTTGGTTAATGAATTTTAGGAGGAAATGGTTCAAGGGGCTTCTATTTGCACTTAACTATGGTGATAATCTCACTCTATATGTCAGAAACCTGTAGATTTGGAGAATCTGACAAAGTTGCTGAGACTGTCTATTTGAATTATGCATTTTAGAATTGGGCAAATAGGTATAAATTGGATTCAGGCAGCCACTAGGTAAACACCGAGACAGATTTGAGCTAAAATTCCATTGATCATCTTACCTGCATAGACCCTTACTCTGATTGTTATATATCATATAGGATTTGTTCCATATTACATGCCTTTTTGATTAAAAAGATTTTCAGGAATTAGCATTAATTTAGAACCAATAATCTCACAGGAATCTGATTATTTCCTGAGTCACTCTGGAAAGAACCCTAGGTCCCTTTGGGGAAGGTTAGAAGAAAGATTAGAATTACAGTTTATTTTTTGACCTGGTATTGTGGTCTTTCCTCAAGGGGATTTGTCCCCTTTATTCAAGGGGATCTGGGTCTACAAACCGATTCAAGTCTGAGAATTGCTTATGAGGCCATGACTGTTTTAGTGATTCAGTTCATACTTTTTTGTTCACTAGACATAGGTCTTTCTGATTGTACAAATCAAATAAAAGCTTAGCAAGATTTGGGGTATAGCTCAGTGGTAGAGTACTTGCCTATCATATGTCTAGAGACTCTGTGTTCAATTCCCCAGTACTGTGAAAATTTAAAAAAAAATAAATGAAAAGACCTGAGGATGTAGCTCTGTGGTAAAAGTGCCCCTGGGTTCAATTGCCAGTACAATAAATAAATAAATAAGTGTGTGTGTGTGTGTGTGTGTGTGTGTGTGTGTGTGTGAGAGAGAGAGAGAGAGAGAGAGAGAGAGAGAGAATTTAGTAGACTGGTCCATCTCATTCTTTTCTAGGTATATAGTGACAACCAGGCTACTCCATAGATCTTTGTGAATCAGTCTATTCTGATCACTGTCTATTATAGTAACCACAACCACCTTGTTTCTGGCAATTGAGTAATTCCCCTTGATGCCTCATTGCATTTACAAATGTTAGTTTGATGGTAGCATTCTCCCCTGTAATTTCTGACCTATAGAGTAACCACAGAACTCTTAAGTGTGGGGACAAGTGCATGGAGTACCGAGTACATGGCATATATTAAGGGTGTATGAGTGGCAGGCCTCTCCCCTTGTGCTAGGAGGGTGAGCTGCAGGCAGCTAACCCCTTAAGCACAACCCTGGGCGTGAGGTCATGTGTTGCAGTCCCGGCACTTGCTCCATGTCCCACTCCTTGATTGGTCGCTGCAAGGACAGTTAGCAGGAATTGCATCGGTGGCTGCCTGTAATCTGCTTAGCTAGTGCCTGAGTATATATACATGGTAAATGCACAATAAAATCAGACCTGCTTCCTGCTTGGTCTCTGGAGGTCTTGATTAGATCTCCGCAGCCACACTCTCCTCTACCCTGTTCCATGGACCTCCCTGGACGAGAGAGAGCTCACACACCTAAGGATATGGGGGGATTGCTCAAAATTAATTTCTCCCAGCTAGAAAGAAAGGTGTATCCTCTGCAGCCTTGCATGGTGAAAGAACAGTTCTTGTTTAATAAATACACTTTATCAATCCAATATTCCTAAACCTTTGAATACCTCTACAGTATGCCAAGACAGTTTAGCATTTCAACTTACATAATACAGGCCATCTTTGAATTCTTATTTCTGTCAAACAAAGCCTTTCCTAACTCCTTCAGCTAGGAATTCTAAATCCAGAATTTCTATTTAGTTGGCTCAAATCAACAAATCCATCCTCATCTGATTATACACTATTTCTACCTTGATCCCACTTAGTATCTATTAAATTGGAAATATCCCATTGGGATAGGTCCTGGGGAAAATCAATACTGTCTTTTAAGCTGACTACCCCCAGGAAAATGAGTTTCTTCAGGTAAGTCGCATTTTCCTCCTCAGGCAAGGGTGGAAGGGCTGCTTCAACTAGAAAAAAATAATTACAATTTTAGGGGTTGAGGTCCACAGCTTCACTGAGAGGTGCTCTTATTTCCCTATATAAATCTTAAGGTTCCAGTTTCTTCTAAATCAATGTGGTAGTATTAACAGGGAAAACTTTGTCAGTAGCATTACCTTTTCAAAATGTTAGTGCATTTGATGTGTGTATGTAAAATTCTGGTATTGGGGAATGAACCCAGGAAAACTTTATCACTGAGCTACATGTCCAGTCCTTTCTATTTTTTATTTTGAGACATGGTCTGCTAAATTGCTCAGGCTGGCATGGAATTTGTGATCTTTGTGCCTCAGGCTCTTGAATTCCTAGGATTATAGGAATGTGTCTTTCAAATATTTTGTGATTTTCAAATATTTTGTTAAGAAATTTTGCATCTATGTTCACAAAAATTAATGTGTATGCTTTCAGTGTTGCGGTTTTTTCACTGCTTTGTTGTACCTGTATCTTCTCTTTCATTCTAGCTATGGTAATTTTTATCCCTTCATTTGTCCTTAATTGGAGTTTTATCACTTTTGTGAATTTTTTAAATTTAACTTTTGCTTTCATTGTTTTTCTGTGTATCTCATTGTTTTTCATTTTCATTAACTCCTCTGTCCCCTTCCACCTACTTACTTTCATCTCAATTTGTTCTTCTTTTGCTGGTTTGCTAAAGTATAAAATATCATTGTTAAAGCTTTTACTTTCTGTACTAGCACAAGACTTGAAACCTATAAACTTGCACTGTACTTTTAGTCTCAGAAATGTTGATATGATGTATTTAAATTTCCATCTGATTCAAAATATTTGCCATTTTTAGTTGTAATATGTTCTTTGACCCGTATGCTGTTTAAAAGTGAGTTGTTTTAAGTACCAGATACTCTAGACTTTTCTTGATGTTTTATTTTTGTTTAATTTCTGAATTAATATTATCTTGGTTCGAGAACTATTCTGTAAAACTTAAAAAATTTTGAGACTTGTTTGATAGTCCACTGTATTCTTGGTAAGAATATTCTATTTGCACTTAAAATAATATTTTTTTATCAATTCTAGGTATATTTTTGACCAAGGTAATTGATAGTATTTGTCAGATCATTTCTTTTAAGGTTGAATTTATTTTTAGTCATTTTATAAAATGTTTCAAGATCAGTGCTAAAATTTCCAACCATGATTTTGGACTTTTCTCCCCTCAACTCTTAGACATTTTGTTATATGAATCTTTCATAATCAAGCACATGTGAAAGAAATAAATTTTAACTATTGCTAGTATATTGTCACTTTTATCATTGAGTGCTATTCTTTGTCTCTAGTAATACTTTTTGTCTTGATGTTTGATATGTGCATACACACATAGACACACATACACCTTATAATTTGCATGGTATTTCATTTCCCATCTGTATAAGTTCTTCTATGTGTGTCATTATGTATAAATCTTGTGCCAAATAGACAAAAATATAATTGTTTCTTATTTTTATCTCATCCAATAATCTCTGCTTTTATACTGAAGTCCATTGACATTTAATAAAATTTTGGTACAGATTTATCTAGGCCACCATTTCCTGCTTGTCTTTCTGTTCTCTACCTCATTAATTTCTTCTCTCCTCTCTCTATTTTCCTTCTTGTGATTGTGTATTTTGTATTACTTTGTTATACTTTCTATGTTGTTCAGCTGTGAAACTAAGTTTTATATAGTACTTTCATTTGTTGTTGTTGTTTTTGTGCCAGGGATTGAATCCAGGGGTGTTAATTACCGAGACACATTCCCAGCCCTTTTTAATATGTTATTTACAGACAGAGTCTCATTAAGTTGCTTAGGGCCTCACTAAGTTGCTGAGGCTGGCTTTGAACAAGAAATACTCCTGCCTCAGCATTACCTGCATGGCAAACGGCAACAGGCTCATACTTTCATTTTTAATTATAACTGTGCTTAGTGGTAAGAAATTTTCTCTAATTTCTATATTGATTTGTAAGGTTCTGATTTATATTTTAATTATTATTTTAAAATGTTTACATTTCTCTCTTTACTCCTATTAATAGGAATCTTTTTAAATTTCCATGTGAGTCTTTGTCTTATGAATTTGTTTATAATTACTAGTTTCATTGCATTGAAACCATCAAGTGCTCGTTGTAATATTTCTTCTTTATAAAACTTACTGCTATTTTTTATGACTTATCCTATGACAATCTTTTGTGAATGTTCTACCTCTTCTTGACAAGTATACTCTCTGAAGGAGTTACATTTTGCATTTATTCTTAATATTTATGACATTTAGGTTTCTAAATTTTGACTTATTTTTTTTTTGTTCCCTTGATCTGTCTTGTACTGAGAGCAGGATTTTAAAGTATCCTGTAATGAGTATCTTCTGTATTAATGCATTTGTGTCTTCTATTCACTGTGATTTTTATACATTTATCTTTGTGTTGTTATCTTCACTGTGAGCTTGGTTGTAGAACTGAAAATTTTCCTCTGTTAAGCTTAGGGATTTTTTTACTTAAATACTATTTTATGTAACATAGGCTTTTATCTATATAGGATATTTTGAA
The DNA here is from genome assembly GCF_001458135.2 of Marmota marmota marmota. Classification (NCBI taxonomy): domain Eukaryota; kingdom Metazoa; phylum Chordata; class Mammalia; order Rodentia; family Sciuridae; genus Marmota; species Marmota marmota. The sequence continues at coordinate 21,315,087 of NW_026000196.1, forward strand.
TTGAAAATTATTGTATGTAACCTAGGTTTATCCCCCTTGCATTTTTATTGTTTTCATTTCCCCAGTACGCCCTTGTTCATATTCTTTTTATCATTCTCAGTTTTAGGCATGTCTTTTGCATCCAGTGAGCATTTGGGCTTTGTTTGATGATCTGAAGTGAATGTCTTTTTGCAGATAGGCTAAAACATCCATGATAATGAATCTGACTGATGATTTTGATGTCCACTGTCACATTTTATAATTATCTACATTATGTTACAATTGCTGTTTCTCTCTCTGAAATTCCTCTATTTATTGTTTTTGTGTTTTAAGAATTATGTCCTACTTTCTTCTTTCCCTTTTCATTATTTCCAAGTAATAGAACATGTGACATTTGTGCATATTCCTTTCTAAATTTAGAGCAACAATATTTATAAATGTTCATATTCATTTCATTGAGGTTTTCCCAGTAATTTGTTTTCTGAGTTTGTTTTTGTACCAGGGATCGAATCCAGGGGTATAAACTACTAAGCCACAGGAGTTTCTTCAAGAAAAACTTGTGATTACATGAATTTATAAATCCTTGTATCCTTAAAACTACTTATCCATGGTCATAATACTTGGAGATTATTTGGTTGAATATAAAATCTTCAATTTATACTCTCTATTATAGAGTATATTGAAAATGCTGCCCCAAGATTGCTTTATTTTAGATGTAGTTTTTGAAGATCTGATGATATTTTAATGCTTTTGTCCTTATTGTTTCTTTGACTTCTTTCCTTGAAACCATGAAATGATTTTATCTTCAAAGTCTAATAACTTTGCTCATCTATGGCTTAGCTTTTATTGTTCCAAATGAATGTTCAGAGGTACCAGTAGATTCAGGTCGACTTCTGAATACAATTATTGTAATATATTTTTTAAATATTAATTACTGTTGCTTTATTCCTTTTAATTTTGTGTTTTCCAGTGACTCCAATAATGAATGGAATCTCTGCTACACTTCCATTTATGTCACTCTTATCTGATCTTATTTTAAAGCTTTATCTCATTTTCATTCTCAAAGCTATTTTCCTTCTTATATTCATGCCTATCATTATATTTTCATTTGAGTCTATTCCCTTTTGTGAAATCGTGACTTACTTTTCATTTAGGAGACAACTTTGTATTTTTTTAATTTTATTCATCTTCTGAGCTTAATTATCTGTATTTTCATTTCTATATGTAATTATCCATTTTTGTTCTTTTTTCATTTTTAAATTAAAAAATTATTTTTAATGAATGGTAATGGTAAATAATAGTGGGATTCATTTTGACATATGTATAAGTGCATATTTTGTTATGTAGATACCTGGAAAACTGTTTATTCACAAGTATTTGAATATATTTTATTCCATTTGTATGTGTCCTTATTGTATTTTATTCTGAACCATAATTATTTTACTGTGAGGAGAATTAATTGACATTATTTGATTTTTAATAAGAACTCTAATATTTATTGAGTTGTCCCCCGTCGCCCCCCCCCCTCCGCCTGCATTGATCCTCCGCCTTACGTGCATGGATTTTCCATA
>NW_026000196.1:21316661-21331398 GCF_001458135.2 Marmota marmota marmota
CCCCCCCCCCGCTTTTGGTGGGGGATGGAATTTTTTTACTAGCTACAGGATTCCTAGTACAATGGCTCCCTCTTCTGTCAGTATAGCAAATTACAGGTATATAGTGGATGTGTTTTAATAGTTTATGGGAGGTGCTGTGGTGTTTCCAGAGCTTTCTTTTCTTTGCCTCTTAGGATATCAAAATGTTCCCTTTTACTTCATGTGCCCTTTAATACATAAACAACAACAGATGTTTTTATTGTACTTTTAAGCTTTGTCTTTCCTAAAAATGATGCCTTTCAAAGACTGACTTTTAAGTTGCTTTTTTCTATTCTGTGCCCTATAATCCACTAGGAAACATTTTTGAGTTTGTGCCCACAATTGTGGTAAAAATACTATTTCTGGAAGTTATCTTAAATGGGCTTTAAGTACATGGTTAATTTTATCATTATTTTTGTTTATATTGCTTCAAGAAATGTTAGTATTTGCCAGACATCTGATATGACTTTTGCTTATGTCACTACCCTTCAGTCTTTTTTTCTGATATGCATAGTTGTTGATATATTTTAACTATAACAGGTTTTGAGGTGTGATAGGTCACTTTTTCATATGTCTTCCTGGATTCATCTTTGACCCATGATGACACAGAACAATTCCTTTATATTAATGCTTATGATTGTTTCTTTGTTATTGATTTCCATCTTAATTTCTCTGTTGTTAAAAAACATGTTCTCTGTGGTTAAATATGTGTACTTGTTGAGATGTTCTTTATGGCAAAGATGTAGTCACCCTTTCTAAATATTTGATAAGTGCTTGATGAATATGAATCTTAAAGTTCATAGTTGTGGTGTTGCCTGCCTAAATTTTGGAAATAAGAATTTTAATTTCTGATACATTTTTCTGACATTTTGGCTACAACTTTTTGTTTGTTTTAACAATAATTGAAATGGAACTATCCAAAATTTTTATTATTTTTTGAGTTTTTTTTAAATTTTTCATTATGATTATGTTATACAATTAGCGGCACACAGACTTACATATTATTAGTAAATTTAATATTTTATCAAGTGAAATAACTTTTAATAGACTCTCCAGCTTAAAGTCTATTTTTTTTGTAATCTACTTTTACCTTCAAGCCTTTGCTGTAAATATTTTTTGCTATCATCATTTTGATAGCATATTTCTTATTATTCCTTTATTATTTAATTTGTCTAAGATTTTTTAGATGAGCCAATTATGAAAGGCTTTAGTTGTTTTAAATAAAACATGACAATGATTTTGGTCTTAAACTTGGGCATTAGTTGATTACATTTAATTACTAATCTTCTACTTTTGAATCTACCATCTTGACTTTTTTCTTTCCCTTATAATGTTTTTGATTGATCATTGTTTAGTAACTTAAATTTCAGTCTTTGTTTTTAATATTAGGTAATGTTAACTTTTAATGGTTAATCAAGAAATAATGACATTTTCAAAATTTAAAACTAATCAAATTATGTTTAAACTTTTCCCCAGATACTTAGAAGAATTTGATCTGTTATATTCTCCTTTTACATCTTATCATTATCTGGATTCTAAAGGTTTTTTTTGCCACATCAGACATGTTTATTGCTTATGTTTATTACATTTCTCCCTAATCTAAGACCTTTATTTTTGCCTCTAATGTACATCTTGTAGAATTCCTTTTGATCAAAATTTGTTGGCAAATACTATAATGAAGAATCTAACTCCAGTTTTTCTTTTGTTTGCCTGGTGACAGCTTTTTTACTCCTGCTTGCTGATAATAAAACCTGCCACAGTCTGGCTTGGCACAAATAACCGGGAGGTCAAGCCACTTGTAGATTCAAGCAGAAACGAACTTTATTTTCAAACTCACGCGAACACCACCCATGCAACCCTCCAGGAACTCTGCACGAGCTCAACCGGAACTCGACCAACCCATGTGAACTCTCTAGGAACTCTGCGAGAGCTCAACCAGAACTCAAAGGGAACTCCGCGAGAACTCAAAAATAGCGGGCACCCGAGGCAGCATGAACCGCCTCTTCTGGCAAAATGCCAGGCACCATCTTGACCTGGCTGTGGCTCTCAACAAAACCCAGGTTCTGCCTTTGTTGAAAGTGGTATATGCTCAAACAATACATGGAAACATTTACCCAGGCCCTAAACACTCACATTAATAGAACCTCATGCCAGTCTTCTTTCCTTGGTTTCTTAAGATATCTTCAGACTAGTTTTGTATACCTGCCCTCCTCTCCCCAGAAAAAAAATCTCATTATGTAAATAATAAATCTCTTCAGACTATATTGGTGTGTGGCATCATCAGTCTTTGCATATAAACCAACTTTTATATAGGGGTCCATTTGCTTGGAGATGTGGACACAATGTGAATGTGGTTATCCCTTCCTTCCCCCGTCTCCTTCCTCCTTCTTCTTATTTTATGGTCTGAAAATGTCTTTATTTTGCTCTAATCCTTTTATGATAGGTTTGGATATAGAATTTTTGTAGTTCTTCTTCTTTCAGGATATAATTCTGCTATTCCCTTTTCCCATTTGTTTGGTTGTTATATAACTTTCTGCCACGCGACCAGCGCTGGCTTCATAAAAAAAAAAGTTTGATTCATGAGTAAGTGCTAGGGAGTTCTAAATTAAAGAGATAAGACTCTAATTACCTTTAATACCAGCTCCGGGACGGCTCCTCCTAGCTCCCGCCTCCAGCCACCTAATGCTGTAGTGAGATTTACTGAAGAGGCTAGCGAGAAAGAGAGAGAGAACACGCCAGGGAGTGGATTTTATTGGGGAACAAAAAACTCAAGGGAAAATCCCATCCAATGAAGGTTAAGGAGGGCAGCATCCCAAGGTCAGGGGCGACGATTGGGTCTTCGGGGCAGTGGCCAGACATGCCTCTGCTCGGACAAGCCCTCGGACCTGGGAAAGGGTGAGGAAAGCTCTAACACAGTGGTGTCTAAGCACCTCTCACCCAGCCAGGGAGGTAACTCAAATCATGTGTGAGGATGGCTTCCCAAATATTCCCCCTTTTTTCTTTTAAAAAGTAGGCAATGATTTACTCTCTCGAGTCTCTGCACTCTTGCTCTGAAGACTTGCCATCCTATAATTACAACACAAAAAAGAATTAACAGCAAAGAGAACAATCCAATAATGTACCAGACCGAGTGTTTAAGACTATTTCCAGGGTTAAATCCATTTAATTCCTTCAATATTTAATTAGCCAAAAAAGAAGGATCCAAAAAATCAGCTCTATTATTTTGAATATCTTGGATATGATGATGGAGTTCCAAAAGATCCAAGCTATTATTATTATTTTGCCAAATACCCAACAAATGGTTCTTAACCTTCTCCCAGTCCCAGTGAGAAGCATTGTACTTGGCAGCTGTAACACACACATATTTATTTATAACTTGCGCGGCATTTAAGCCTTTCTTTAAACTTTAAAGCCGAAAGTTCATTACCTATATTTATAAGTCGCCTCTAAGGCGTTTAACTTAGTCTCAATCCTTTCATCAATATTTACTTGATTGTGCAGAATCTTGGAAGTATTTTGGGCTAAATTATTAAGAAATTTTGCATGTTGAATATTTTGAGATAAAGTTATCGAGGCTCTGACAGTGGATGCAATGAAAGAAACCAAAGCCATAACTCCCACAATTATAATTCCAATGGCACGTCTAGGTCTTGCTAGCTGGGTATGAATTTGCTGTAAGAAGTGAAAACCAGCATCAGTGTACCATGGCTCTGAAATATTAGAAGGCAATAAAACAAAAGAGGGCTGATGAAGTACCAGCACTCCTTTTCCTCTATTATATCTAGTAATTCAATTGGTTAGGTTACATTTATTACATGTTACAACATATCTGTCATCTATCCATTTAACTTTTACATTTCCAACGATTAAAACATAAGGAGATTGGACACAGGCTCGTAAGCCATAGCAAGATCCCTCCTTACAACTCTTGACAACAGATTTTGGTAAAGGGTTGTCTGTGAAATGTAAGAATTCTGAGGCAGCAATTAAGCGCCAAACATCTTTTTGAATACCATCCTCACTGTAAGTCAAAATATTACTAACAAATCCTGCAGGTGTCATAGCAGAATTTTTTCGTAATTGTCTTTTATCAATTTTTGGAGACCAGTCTAAAATATACCCACTACCTTTAGACACCTTATGTTGTACTTGGAAAGTATTTACACAATCTATCCATCTAGGAAAGGTGCCAATCTCAATTGTAGAACTATTTGGACAGTGAGGTATTTGTGTGGAGGTTTTGCAGAAATGACTGGTTTGTTGTGGGAAAGTCCCATTTTGATCACTGATCTAGTATAAGGTTTTATGTCTCCATAAATAGTATGATTAGTCAGTCTAGGTCTACCAATCCCTGTCTTTTCCTCAAATGATACTCTCAGACAACCAGCATGTTTATCATGGGATCAACACAAAGGTAATTGGGCACTGCAGCCAGAATAATTAAATCTAGTCACATGATTGGGAGTAATATGAGTATCTGTAAATCCTCCCATCATGAATGAGTCATTAGTAAACACTGGAATAGATTCTCTAGTCCACACAGCTGGATGTACCATGGGTGGATCTGGGAAATATGTCCAGTAAGTGTCTGCTCGACTCCTTTTTACCTGACAGCCCAGCAGGGCAATCACTGTAGCTACCATCATCAATGGAGTCTTATTTCTTCCTAGGAGTCAAATTATTCATGAAGTGTGTGTTGTCAGCTTCTTCACATCTTCCCATGAGATCAGCTTTCCAGCTGGGTCATGTTGGTTCCTCTTCATTTTTCTTGATATCTCTTCCTTTTTAGTGGAGGCTTCTCCGAGTCGATTTTCAGTCGCTTGAATCTCAGTTCTATCTCTTCCATGTCTGATTGCGCATTCCGGCACCCAGATAGAATGGAAAGCACCTTCTGGAAAAATACAAGCATGACCTCTGCCTGACATAATCACTGGATCTGGGCCTTTCCATTGACCAGTCTGTAAGTATTTCCACAAAACTCTGCCTAAAGGGCTGTTGTTGTGGAAGACATATGTCTCTCAGCTGCAGTGTGACCTTCTGTGCCACAATTTTAAAAATTTAAAAAGAAACATGGCATAAACCTATTCCCCCCTTTTAATTTTTGTAATAGAAGCTTAATAGATAAATGAGCTCATTCCACAATGGCTTGATCTTGGAGGTTATAAGGAATTCCTGTTTTATGGTCAATTTGAAACTCTTGGCAAAATTGTTGAAAAGAATAGCTTACATAAGCTGGTGCATTATCTGTTTTAATCTGTAAAGGATATCCTAACACAGCAAAGACTTCTAGGCAATGAGAAATTACATGTTGAGTATTTTCCTTTGTACGTGCTGTGGCAAAAATAAATCTGGAATGTGTATAAACTATTATATGTACATAACATTATTTACCAAATTGAGGAATATTAATTACATCCATTTGTCATATTTGATTTGGTTTTAATCCACGGGGATTTTCTCCTGATGGCAGAAGTGGAGTGTGAATAACACACATAGGGCAGTGACTTACAATTTGACAAGCTTGTTGTTTGGTAATATTAAATTTTTTATGTAATCTAGAAGCATTTGATTATGCAAAGAATGTGAAGCTTATGCACAATCATATGGAGACATCTGTTGACAAACGGCTATTAATTTATCAATCTTGTCGTTACCTGAAGTTAAAGGTCCTGGAAGATTAGTGTGAGCTTGTATGTGTCCTATGAAACATGGGTATTTTTGCATTTGCACTGCCTTTTGTAGATTATGAAATAATTTAAATAGCTCTTGTGATGAAGTATATCAATATTTTTGGTAACTCCAACTGCATATAAGCTGTCAGAATAAATATTAATAGGCTTATTTGTAAAGTAATTTAAGGCACAAATGAGAGCTTGTAGCTCTGCTCTTTGGGCAGAAGTATATGAGGTTTGTATTACCTCTATGTGAACATGGCCATAAAAACCTGCTTTACCTGAGCTTGAGCCATCAGTGAACACTAATAGGGCTCCATCTATGGGCTGGGCATGTACAATCTTTGGGAAAATAGCGGTGTTGTTGATGCAAATTGAATAATTTTATCATGAGGGTAATGACTTTCTGTCTGACCAGGAAAATCAGCAAAAGTTATTTGCCATAAACTAGAAGCTTGAAAAAACCAATTATTTTGTTGAACAGAAAATGGAATAATTATAATATCAGGTTTAGATCTAATTAATTGTAAAACTCTTGTTCTACCTTTGATTACTAATTGAGCAATAGAGTCATGAAAAGTAATTAATGTCTTATGTGGAGAGTGGGCTAAATGAATCCTCTCAATAACTCCTAATCTTTGCCATATAGCTCCCGTTGGGGTATGTACAGTTGGAAATATTAATAAATATATTAGTTTTTAGGATTAATTTTAGTAAGCTGTGTATTTTTAATTGCACTTTCAACCTTTTTTAAAGTTGTTCTAGCCTCTATTGTCAGCTGATGTGGAGAGGTTGGAGAAGGATCTCCTTGCAATATCTGAAATAAAGGACTTAAATCAGAAGTAGTCAGTTTTAAGGATAAGCTCAGCCAATTAATATATCCTAATTATTTTTGAAAGTCATTAATGGTATGTAATTCCTTAACTTTTATCTGTAGATTTTTGAGGACAGGTTGCACATCCCAGAATTATCTGACCTAAATATTGAAAGTGAGGCATCTTTTGTATCTTTTGAGGGGCAATGCACAAACCCTTTGCTGTAAATGAAGCCTCTGAGTAAAAATTTCTGAAAGTACTTCTGGATTAGCATGAGCCAATAATATATCATTCATAAAATGAATAATATATGCATCAGGAAATTTATCTCTTATAGGAGCTATCGCTTGACCCATAAATTTTCAACATAAAATAGGACTATTACGCATACCTTGAGGAAAAACCTTCCAGCAATATCTTTTAACAGGTTCTTTAAAATTAATTGCTGGGACACTGAAAGCAAATTTTTCATAATTCTCAGGATGTAACCTTATTGAGATAAAACAATCTTTTAGATCTATTACCATTAAGCTATAGTTTAAAGGAATTGCTGTGGGGAAAGGAAATCTGGGCTGCAATGATCCCATAGGCTGAATTGCATGGTTTATTTCCCTTAAATCCTGTAGTAACCTCCAATTACCTGACTTTTTCTTAATAATAAAAATGGGGGTGTTCCAAGGACTAAGTGTTGATTCTATATGACCAGCCTGAAGTTGTTCCTCAACTAACCTATGAATTATCTTAAGTTTTTCCCCTGAGATGGGCCACTGAGAAATTCATATAGACTCTTCTGTGAGCCAGGTGATCTTTTCTGCTGTCTTTTGGATCCGGGAGACACTCAGGGCCCCTAGTAAAAATTTTGGTTTGGAGTATTTACTAATCTCTGTTGAGGAGACTGGTTTGTAAGCAGATACTCTCTCTGATAAGTTCCCTCATTATCTCCAGGAAGAAGCCCTTGATTAATTTCCTCAAATGATCTCATAGAATTTGGAGTTACTAATAATAATCCTATTTTGTTTAATATATCTTTTCCCCATAGGTTTACTGGTAAGGCCTCTAACACATAAGGTTTAAAAACTCCACTGTTCCCATCAGGATCCTCCCAATGGAGATAATTTGCACTTTGAGCAGGCTGTGAGATTTGTCCAATTCCCTTTAAGTTAGCTGGTGCTATGTGTAAGGGCCAATTTTTAGGCCAGAAGTGACTGGACAGGACTGAAATATCAGCTCCAGTGTCCACTACACCTTTGAACTTTTTATGATTAATTTTAAGTTCCAGTAGGGGGCGCTCCTGCCACACTAATATAGACCAGTACATTCTGTCTGGTGGTTTGGAAACTGAATTTACTTGTGGGTGTCCATCCGAATTTCAGGGTAATAAAATTAATTGAGCAAATGTATTTTTTGGAGTAAGCAGAAGGGCATAATTTGATTTTACAGTAACATTTAATTTTCCTTCAAAGTAAGAATCTATTACTCCAGGTATTACCTCGACCGCCCCTTTTAAATTGTTACATCCCAAAATTAACCCTATATTTTTTCTAGGGAGTGGCCCAAAAATCCCAGTAGGGATTTGTTGTGGCCTTAATTCAGGATTTAATTCAATTGTCATTGAGGGTCGTAGAGAAACTGTGATTTTCAGTCCGGTAAAAATGGCGGCTGCCGGTGGTCGGTGGTGATGACGTTAAATTCCGAGACCTTCCTTCTAGTTCCCCCCCCCCTTTTTTTTTGGCCTGGGAGTGGCCGACCGGAAGTTTTTTGTCTTCCTATCAGGTGGAAGTGAGGGCAAGAAGGTGGGCTGATCAGAGCCATCTTGGTCCGCCACTTGGTCTTCAACCCTGTAATATCTACTACCAACAGCAGAGGGAGCCCTAGGCTTAAAATTACGAGCATTACAATTTCCCGAGTAATGGCCACTTCTCCCACAATGAAAACATCTCCTGCAGGGTCTGCGTACTAATTCTTGGGGCTGCAGAGTTTGTTTTAAAGTGGTGGCAAGCATAATTGTTTGTAAATGGGCTGGATCGATATCAGAACACAAGCGAATAAATTCTGAAACTGTGCCCTTTTTTCTATGGGGTCTGAGAACATCCTGACACATTTATTTGCATTTTCAAATGCCAATTGCATAACAATAAACTCACAAGCACCCAGATTGCCAATGGAATGGTTTGTGGTTTGATCATACACTGCAAATTCATAATTTAGCTGCCTTTCCAAATCAATAAATTCACCCGTTCCTAAAAACATCTCCATGGGTGTTTGGAGATCTTGCCTCCGAATCCTTTCTGCTTGCTTGGAACAAAAATCTGTCCAGTATGATCTCCAATGTAGAACCCCCCGCCCCACTCAAGCAAGCCCTAGTAATGGAAATCCAGTCACTCGGTGGGAGTGGTTGAGAGCAAATAGTCTCAAGCAAGCTCTGCAGGAATGGTGAATTTGGGCCATAGATCTCGCAGGTGTTTTTTAACTCTTTAATAGTTTTAAAAGGAATTACAGCATGGACACGAACACGTTGGTCTTGATTGTTAAACTGTTCAAAAACTGAAAAGAGCTGAAAATCACTAGTATTCTCTCCAGCTTCCTGTGTCTTTCTAATTCCTCGCTGGAACGGAGTAAGGAAAGTCATTGCCAGCTCAGAGTATCTGTTAAAATTTGTCCTTTTAACAGATAATGGTTGAATTCGAATGGCCGGGCAGGTGCTGTTAAGCACAGCCTGTTGAAGTTCCCTGGTAAATCCTGGATTTCATTGTCTGATTCCTCTCCCTCAGACTGAGATTCCTCCATAGATTCTTCCTTGTTGCCACATTGAATCTGCGCTTGTAAGTTACATGGAGGAGAAGGACTTTCTATCTCTCTATGAATCTCTTTCCCGATTTTCCTCTCCAGGAGAAGGACCTTCTATCCCCAGGAGGCCTCCTCTCTATGATCTTCCTCCGGATTACTCTGGTTTGGTTCAGGCAAGGCTAAGTTTTTTACTTTAGGTTTTGCCCCAAGGTTTTTTTGTTTGAATACAATTTTTAGCAGGCTTAGAGGAAAAGAGATTTCCTTCACCTCAGGCAATTTTCCCATTTGAATAGACTTAATGGCTCTCTGAATACCTTTCAATAGATTTTCATGGGGCCACGGACTATGGCCCATGTAATCAAAAAGACAGATCTCTAATGCAGTCCAAACCTTTTGTATATTTTCAAAGTTTCCAGGTAATTCATTAGAAAGGCAAATTTTATGTAATTTCCTTCCTAATTTGTCCCATGTATGTAAATTTGGTGAATCTTGGTCACAAAACCAAGGACAAAATTCACCTACAAACTTTAAGAATTGTAGCAACTGAGTCTTTTTAACTTGCTTTCACTTCTGATTAATTATTGTCTCTAAAATAGTCAAATACATGTCTTCATCAGTAGAAGTTGAATTCCCCATTATTAAAATTTTTCAACTTCCCTTGGCTCCAAAAACTGCCTGGTACTTCCACAATCTGAAAAATGTCACAAATTCTGTATTTCTATAGCACGCTTCCTAACTCAACCTAGTCAATTTAACTCAAGGGCCTCACTTCAGGGCACCACTTATGCCACACGACCAGCACTGGCTTCATGAAAGAAGGTTCGATTCATGAGTTAATGCTAACGAGTTCTAAATTAAAGAGACAAGACTCTAATTACCTTTAATACCAGCTCCAGGATGTCTTCTCCTAGCTCCCACCTCCAGCCACCTAATGCAGTAGCAAGGTTTACTGAAGAGGAGAGAGAGAGAGAGAGAGAGAGAACACGCCAGGGAGTGGACTTTTATTGGGGAACAAAAAATTCAAGGGAAAATCCCATCCAATGAAGGTTAAGGGGAGCAGCATCCCAAGGTCAGGGGCAACTATTGGGTCTTCGGGGCAGTGGCCAGACATGCCTCTGCACAGACAAGCCCTCGGACCTGGGAAAGGGTGGGGAAAGTCCTAACACAGCGGTGTCTAAGCACCTCTCACCCAGCCAGGGAGGTAACTCAAATCACATGGGAGGATGGCCTCCCACATAACTTTAGGCTAAAATAGCCAAAATTAACACCTCCTCATTCTTCACATGCAGGTGAGTGTGGAAGATTTGCCTTTCAATAAGTGGAGTAGATGCAATAAATATAGAAGAATATCAATGCCTTAGGTAGTAAAAGTATGTATATGTATTAGAGTTCTCCAGAGGAACAGAACCAACAAGGTGTGTGTGTGTGTGTGTGTGTGTGTGTGTGTATATGTGCACACGTGCTTGCACACAGGCGTATAAGAGGGATTTTCTGTGTTGGCTTACATAACCACAACCTACAATGGCCATCTGCAGAACAAGAGGGATCAGTGATGCCTCCCCAGTCTGGGGCTAAAAGCCTGAAAACTCTATGGAGAGTCATGGGTCAGAATCAGCTTTGGGAAGAGTGAAGGAGCTAAAGTCTGATATATTTAGGCAATCCCCTAGAGGGAGGAGTCCACTCTACCCTAGGTTCTGTGGGAGCAGCAGGGAGAAACCCAGGTTAGAGAGGACTCCCTCCTAGAAGGAGGACTCCCCTCCACCCAGGGTATGGTGGGAGCCCCAGCGACACCCAGGTTAGAGGGGACTCCATCCTCAAGGGGTGCAGTGGTGTGGGAAGCTCCCCCCAAAGACAGCCATGTTAGAGGGACCTCGGGGGGAGTACCCTCTACTCTGGGTGTGCTGGTGTACAGAGTTCCCCCCCACGACAGCCAGGTCAGAGCGACCTCCCCCCTGGAGGGGGGAGTCCCTGTACCCTGGGTGTGGTAGTGTGGAGCTCCCCCTGACAGCCAGGTTAGAGGGACCTCCCCCTGGAGGGGGGAGTCCCCTCTACCCTGGGTGTGGTGAGGAGCTCCCCCCTGGATGGGGAGTCCCCATTACCCTGGGTGCAGTGGGGAGCTCCCCCCGACAGCCAAGTTAGAGGAACCTCCCCTCTGGAGGGGGGAGTCCCCTCTACCCTGGGCGCACTAGTGTACAGAGCTCCCCCTGATGACAGCCAGTTTATAGGGACCTCCTTCCTGGAGGGAGGAGTCCCCTCTACCCTGGGTGTGCTGGTGTACAGAGCTCCCACGACATTCAGATTAGAGGGACCTCCAACCTGGAGAGGGGAGTCCCCTCTACCCTAGGTGCGGTGGGGAGCTCCCCCTGACACCTAAGTTTGAGGGACCTCCTGGACCTCCCCCCTGGAGCGGGGAGTCCCCACTACCCTGGGTGCAGTGGGGAGCTGCCCCCAGACAGCCACATTAGAGGAACCTCCCCTCTGGAAGGGGGAGTCTCCTCTACCCTGGGTGCGGTGGTGTGGGGAGATCTCCTCTAAGACAGCCAGGTTAGATGGACCTCCTCCCTGGAGGGTGGAGTCCCCTCTACCCTGAGTGCCCTGGTGTACAGAGCTCCCCCCCCCAAAGATAGCCAGGTTAGAGGGACCACCCACTGGAGGGGGGAGTCCCCTCTATCCTGGGTGTGCTGCTGTACAGAGCTGTTCCTGAAGATGCCAGCTTAGAGCGACCCCTGGGTGTGTTGGTGTACAGAGCTCCCTCCAAGGACACCCAGGTTAGAGCCATCTCCGCCCTGGAGGGGGGAGTCCCCTCTACCCCGGGTGCCTTGGTGTACAGAGCTCCCCCAACAGCCAGGATAGAGGGACCTCCCGCATGGAGGTGGAATTCCCTCTACCCTAGGTGCGGTGGTGTACAGAGCTCCCCGGGGAAAACAGCCGGGTTAGACGGATCTCTCCCCTGAGGGAGGTGTCACCTCTACCCTGGGTATGGTGTTGCACAGAGCTTCCCCTGAGGTTAGACAGGTTAGAGGGACCTCCCAGCTGGAGGAGGGAGGCCCCTCTACCCTGGGTGCGCTGGTGTACAGAGCTCCCCCTGAAGACAGCCAAGTTAGAGCAACTCCACCTTAAAAGGGGGAGTCCCCTCTACCGTGGGTCAGCTGGTGGACAGAGCTCCCTCTAAACAGCCAGGTTAGAGTGACCTCCACCCTGGAACGGGGAATCCCCTCTACCCTGGGTGCAGCGGTGTACAGAGCACCCGTGATACCCAGGTTAGAGGGCCCTCCCCCTTGGACTGGGGAGTCACCTGTACCCTGGGGGCCGTAGTGTACAGAGTGCCCCCGACACCCAGGTTAGAGGGTCCTGATGCCCAGAGTGGGATATCCCCTCTACCCTTGGGACGATGGTGTACCTAGCTCCCCCCAACACCCAGGTTAGAGGAACCTGTCCCCTGGAGCGGGGATTCCCCTCTACCCTGGGTGCGGTGGTGTACAGAGCTACTCCCCACACTCAGGTTAGAGGGACCTTCCCCCTGGAGCGTGGAGTCCCCTCTACCCTGGCAAGGTGTTGTACACAGTCTCCCCCCAAACCCAGGTTTAGCCCCCTGAAGCGGGTAGTCCCCTCTACCCTGGGCACAGTGGTGTACAGAGCTCCCCCCAACACCCAGGTTAGAGGGCCCTGCCCGCTGGAGCGGGAGTCTCATCTACCCTGGGTGCGGTGACATACAGAGCTCCCCCCACCCCCATGTTAGAGGGCTCAGCCCCCTGGAGCAGGGAGTCCCCTGTACCCTGGGCATAGTGGTGTACAGAGGGCCCCTCGACACCCAAGTCAGAGGGCTGCCCCATGAAGGGGGCAGTCCCCTCTACCCTGGGCGCCGTGGTGTACAGAGTGCCCCCTGACACCCAGGTCAGAGAGCACTGACCCTAGAGGAGGGAGTCCCCTCTACCCTGACGCGATGGTGTACAGAGCGCCCCCCCCCCAACCAGGTTAGAGGTCCCTGCCCCCTGGAATCAGAGTCCCCTCTACCCTGGTGTAGAGAGCGCCCCCCCACCCCCAGTTTAGAGGACCCAGCCCCCTGGAGAAGGGAATCCCCTCTAACATGGGGCAGTGGTGTACAGAGCGTGCCCCCAGACACCCAGGTGAGAGGGCCCTGCCCCCTCAAGCGGGGAGTCCCCTCTACCCTGGGCATGGTGGTGTACAGAGCGCCCTGCGAAACTCAGGTTACAGGGCCATGCCCCCTGGAGTGGGGAGTCCCCTGTACCCTGGGCCCGATGGTGTACAGAACGCCCCCTGACACCCAGGTTAGAGGGCCCTGTCCCCTGGAGGAAGGAGTCACTTTTACCCTGGGTGCAGTGGTGTACAGAAAGCCACCCCCCTAACACCCAGGTTAGAGGGCCCTGCCCCCTAAAGCTGGGCGTCCCCTCTACACTGGGCTCAGAATTGTATAGAGCTCCAGTTTAGAGGGCTCTGTCCGCTGGAGAGGGGAGTCCCCTCTACCTTGGGTGCGGTGGTGTACAGAGCACCTCCGAAACCTAGGTTAGAGGGCCCTACCCCTTGGACTGGGAGTCCCCTCTACCCTGGGCACCGTAGTGTACAGAGCACTCAGGTTAGAGGGCCCCACCCCCTGGAGCGGGGAGTCCCCACTATCCTGGGCGCCGTGGAGTACAGAGCACCCCCGATACCTAGGTTAGAGGGCCCTGTCCCTTGTGAGGGCAGTCCCCTCTATCCGGGGTGCAATTTTGTACAGAGCGCCCCCCGACACCCAGGTTAGAGGGCCCTAAACTCAGGAGCGTCAAGTCCCCTAAACCATGGGCGCAGTGGTATACCGACCACCCCCAACACACAGGTTAGAGGGCCCTGTCCCTTGGAGAGGGGAGTCCCCCCTCTCCAGGGCACAGTTTTGTACAGAGCGCCCCCCGACACCCAGTTTAGAGGGCCCTGCCGGCCGGAGCCGGCAATCCTTTCTACCAGAGTGCCTTGGTGTACAGAGCACCGCGACACCCAGGTTAGAGGGCTCTACCCCCTGGACTGGGAGTCCCCTCTACCCTGGGCGCGGTTGTGTACAGAGCTCTGCCGGACACCCAAGTTAAAGGGCCCTGACCCCTGGAATCGGAGTCCCCTCTACCCTGGGCACAGTGGTGTACAGAGCACCCCCCACACTCAGATTAGAGGGCCCCACCCCCTGGAGAGGGGAGTCCCCACTCTCCTATGCAGTGGTGTTCAGAGCGCCCCTGACACCTAGGTTAGAGGGCCCTGTCCCTTGGAGAGCAGAGTCCCCTCTCTCCTGGGCACAGTTTTGTACAGAGCGCCCCCGACACCCAGGTTAGAGGGCCCTACCCCCTGGAGCAGCGAGTCCCCTCTACATGGGCACAGTGGTGTACCAAGCGCCCCCGACACACAGGTTAGAGGGCCCTGTCCTCTGGAGCCGGTAGTCCCCTCTACCCTGTGTGCTGTTTT
>NW_026000196.1:21338753-21376308 GCF_001458135.2 Marmota marmota marmota
CACCAGGGCACCCAGTGTAGAGGGGCACTTCCCTCTCTAGGGGGGAGGCCCCTCTACCCTGGATGTCCTTGGGAGCTTGGACACTACCATGGCACCCAGGGTAGAGGGGCACTGCCCCCTCTAGGGGGAGGCCCCTCTGCCCTGGGTGTTGGGGGGAGCTCTGACACCACCAGGGCACCCAGGGTAGAGAGGAACTCTCCCCTCAAAGGGGGAGGCCCTGTATCCTGGGTGTCCGAGTGAGCTCCCAAAGTATCCAGGGTAGGAGGCACTCCCCCCTCGAGGGGGGAGGCACCTTTACCCTGGGTGTGGAGGGGGGGGCTCCGACACCACCAGGGCACCCAGGGTCGAGGGGCACTCCCCCCTATATGAGGGAGGTCCCTCGACCCTGGGTGTGGGGGGAGCCCCTACACCACCAGGGCACCCAGGGTAAAGGGGCACTCCTCCCTGTAAGGGGAGGCCCCTCCACCCTGGATGTAGCGGGGAGCTCCGATACCACCAGGGCAACCAGGGTAGAGGGGCACTACCCTCTCTAGGGGGGAGGCCCCTCTACCCTGGGTGTCTGGGAGAGCTCAGACACCACCAGGATACCAAGGGTAAGGGGCACTCCTCCCTCTATGAGGGAGGCCTGTACCCTGGGTGTCGGGGGGGAGTTCCCCCCCGACACACAGGTGAGAGGGCCCCCCCCTGGAGCGGGGATTGCCCTCTTCCCCAGATGCCATGTGAGCTCCCCCCCAATACCCAGTTGAGAGGGACCTTCCCCCTCGAGGGGGGAGTGCCCTCTACCACGGGTGCTGTGGGAGGTTCCCCAGACACCCAGGTGAGAGGGGCCTCCCCACCTCGAGGGAGGAGTGTCGTCTACCCTGGGGCTGAGGGAGCTCCCCCAAACCCAGGTGCCATGGTGGTATCAGAGCTTTGGAATCCCCCAAACCCAGGTGCCATGGTGGTATCAGAGCTCGCCCAGACACCCAGGTGTGAGGGGCCTCCCCCCTCTAGGTGGGCTTGCCCTCTACCCTGGGTGCCAAGGGAGCTCCTCTGACACCCAGGTGAGAGGGGCCTCTCCCCTCCAGTGGGGAGTGCCCTCTGACCCGGGTGCCACGGGAGCTCCCCCCGACCCCCAGGTGAGAGGGGCCTACCCCCTCGAGGGGGGATTGCCCTGTAACCTGGGTGCTGTGGTGGTATCTGATGTTGCCCTGACTCCCAGGTTAGAGATGCCTCCCCACTTGAGCTGGGCGTGCCTTCTACCCTGGGTGTCTTGGTGGTATCAGAGCTCCCCCGTCACTCAGGTTAGAGAGGACTCCCCCTTTGAGTGGGGAGTGCCCTCTACCCCGGGTGCCTTGGAAGCTCCCCCCGACACCCAGGTGTGCAGGGGCCTCCCCACTTGTGGGAGGAGTGCCCTCTACCCCGGTTGCCCAGAGAGCTCCCCCAATCCAGGATAGAGGGGCCTACCCCCTAGAGGGGGTAGTGCCCTCTACACTTAATGCCCTGGTGGTATGGGAGCTCTCCCTGACACCCAGGTTAGAGGGGCCTCCCCCCTCAAGGGGGGAGTGCCCTCTACCCTGGGTGCCATCATGGTATTGGAGCTCCCCCAGACACCCAAGTGAGAGAGGCCTCCCACCTCGAGGGTGGATTGCCCTCTACCCCAGGTGCCATGGGGGCTCCCCCGGATACCCAGGTGAGAAGGGCCTCACCCATCGAGGGGGGGAATGCCCTCTACCATGGGTGCCCATGGAGCTCCCTAGACACCCAGGTTAGAGGTGCCTCCCCTCTTGAGGGGGAAGTGACCTCTATCTTGGGTGCCTTGGTGGTATTGGAGCTCGCCTTGACACCCAGGTGAGAGGGGCCTCCGCCCTTGAGGGGGGAGTGCCTTTACCCCGGGTGCTGTTGTATGGGAGCTACCCCAACACTGGGTGAGAGGGGCCTCCCCCTTCGGGGGGAGTGCTCTCTACCCAGGGTGCCCAGGGAGCTCCCTGGACACCCAGGTAGGAGGGGCCTCCCCTCCTAGATAGGGGAGTGCTCTCTACCCTGGGTGTCATGGTGGTATCGCAGCTCCCCCCAACACCCAGCTTAGAGGGGCCTCCCCCCTCCAGGGGGGAGTGCCCTCTACCCAGGGTGCCGTGGTTGCTCCCCCGACACCCAGG
This sequence comes from Marmota marmota marmota, assembly GCF_001458135.2. Classification (NCBI taxonomy): domain Eukaryota; kingdom Metazoa; phylum Chordata; class Mammalia; order Rodentia; family Sciuridae; genus Marmota; species Marmota marmota. Next base: position 21,340,892 of record NW_026000196.1, read on the forward strand.
TGAGAGGGGCCTCCCCCCTGGATGGGGAGTACCCCCAACCCATTTGCCCTGAGAGCTCCCCCCAACACCCCAGTTTGAGGGGCCTCCCCTCTCAAGGGGGTAGTGCCCTCTACCCCAGGTGCCCTTGGAGCTTCCCCTGACACTCAGGTGAGAGGTGCTTCCCCCCTGGAGGGGGAAGGGCCCTCTACCCCGGGTGCCATGGTGGTATCGGAGCTTGCCCTGACACCCGGGTGAGAGGGGCCTCCCCCCTCGAGGGGGGAGTGCCCTCTACCCTGGGTGGGCCAGCTCATCCATGTCCCACCAGTAACACATCAGTGTGGCCCTCCATGGTGGTGGTCTGCTCATCAAGGATTCTCTTCTTTAGCCAGGCTGTCCCTTTGGGAAGCTCCTTTCCTGAGACATGAACAGGAGTTCTGTTGATTCTGGTGCCATCTTCAGGAGCACCTGGAGCAAGATGGTTTGATGGTAACCAGGTACAGGAATGTGCTGGAAGTCTTGATGGTGCTTCAGCATCATGGAGTTGGGACACGAGGAAGAGAGGAAATAAGCACTATGAACAGCATCATGGGCTGTGATGGGCAATTCTGGGTACAGCTTCCCAGACTTCAGATCACTCAGCAGGCCCTGTGCAGGGGTGGTGGCTGGTTTGGGATCTTCTAGCAGAGGCTGCTGTGGGACAGGGCACTGCATGGAGGGCATGGGCGTCTCCCCTCATTTTCTGCACTCTCTCCACACAGCTCCCAGCAGCACACAAAGCTCCCTGGTGCTCACGGTCCAGTGACCAGCTCTGGTCACCTTCTTCGGCATCTGGAGGGCCCAGCCACACCTGCTGTGAGGGCTGGACCTCAGCCTGAGCAGGGAGGGTCCCTTGGCTCTGATGACTCTTCTCTGCCCCAGGTGTGGCCCAGCTCTTTCCATTTATGATACTTGTATTACTTAAAATCTTAAAAAAAAGTCCCAGTTGTCACCCACCTTTTATTGGTTAGTAATTCTTATTTAGGCATTTCCTGATCAGACTACAGGTGTGTTTTGCCCCAGGCTGCATGCAGGCTGACGCGTTATCAGGAGTGTTTATGCGCTCACATGCATATTGGCATGACCTTAAAGTGATATTAGTTGTCCCTTCACCAACCTCTCCAGTTTAGTGAATCCCCCTGGACACTTCAGGCCCCCTTTCCAGTGAATGCAAGACTGTTTTCCTTGATGGCATCTAGGGTTGTTCCTGTCCTGTGGTGGGCTCAGAGTCCCCATGGAAGCCATGTTACTGTGTGTTCTTGGGTCTCTTCCCTAGGTGTGGAGTTGTGGGACTGCATTTGTCACTGTGAGCCCTTCCTGTTGATTTTTTCCACTTAGTTCAAGCGACAGCCCCTGCAGGTGCCTTGGTGCCCCACTACAGTGCTTGGGGGTTTGGAGAAGCATCTCAGAGGCAGGTCAGAGGTCACAAGGACAGATGCCAACCCAGGGCTTCAGGTCCCCAACTCGTTTCTTTCTCTCTGACCACTGCTCCTTGCCTAGCAGAGTGAAACTTCTTTTCTATTCCTTCTACTAAAACCATGAAGAAATTGAGGCAGGCAAATAATTTTTTAAAAAATATATTTTTTTCTCATTGTGAAAATCTGTTGAATATAGACTTTCATAAAAAAGAAAATGGAAATACTCCTTTCTCCTCCTGCCTACAGACACATTTTGATGTAATTACTGATTAACTAAAGTAGGTGATATGGAGAAATAATGGAGAGCTGGGATTAGTTGAGAAAGACTCTGAAGATTAATGAGATGCAAAGACTCGCATCACTCCTGGCTCAGTGTCTTAATACTTTTCAGGTGCTGATGTTGGTTTTTCCTTAATAAGCAGAACTGTGCAGGAGTGAAAAGGCCCCAGGCTTTGGGCATTGGTAACAGGTGCAGCACTCAGTGTTTTGATTTTGGCTGAGATTTTTGTGCCTCTGTGTAAAATTTTGTGCCTCTCATCTGAAAATTGGAACTCTGACTTCTTCCTCACAGACTTGTTCTTAGAATTATGTTAATAAAACCTATGAGACATAAGTGGTGCCCATAGTCCTAGGTGTGCATATGTGTGCTTTGTCCTGATCATTTTCACTTGCATACCCAGCAGCACCTTGAGTGTTTGCTCAACAACTAGCTTTTTAGATAAGGTGCTTTCCACCAGGATACATCAGTGGACATGAGTGTAAAGTCCTTGCTGGACCTCCCTGGACTGAGGGGCACTCTGCCCTGTATCCCCACTCTGTCAGGAGCTGCTCCACACTGGGCCCAGCTCAACCACTTCAGCCTAATACTTTCAGGATGCAGCAGTCAACCGGCTGACCTGGGACATCCAGGCACCACTGGGTATACTGGTCTCTTGGCTTATCTAGATCAGAAGGCTTCTGGCTTGCAAGGTCCGAGTCTCCTTGTTGGCTCTTCCTTGATGCCTCTTTCTGTCTTTCTGCAAGCAAACTCAGTGGGTCTGCCTTCCCTGGTGGCTCTGTTAGCTCTCTGGATTTGCCCCCTCCACTTTGTACAGTCCCTTTGTCCTTTCTCATTTTATCACACTCCACTGCTCTTCCTCTGTATATCTGTCTCTTTGTTTCTCTCTTTCTCTTCCTCTCTCTCTTAGGACCATAACTCCTTGTCCTTTGTCGCCCTTTCCTCTTCCTTTCTCCCCATCTCACACTCCTCATCTCCTTCTTGCTCTACTCTTTTACCTTTCTCACCTCCCCTCTCTTCCCTTTCCAAATTATTGATCCATCCACCCATTCATTCATCCATCCTTCCTTCCATCCATTCATGCATCTATCCATCCATCCATCCATCCATCCATCCATCCACCGATTCACCCAGTCATCCATCCATCCATCCACCCAGGGGCCTGACTGAAGTTGACAATCAGTGGAGCCTCCTTCCAGAGCTCCCACTGCTCCCTGCAGTCACCAAGGCCCCAGCCAGTTCACAGCAACTATACAGGGGACTTATTTAAATTTAAATAAAGTTATCACTGCAAGCCTGGGTCTCAGGAGAGCTAAGTATTTCCTCACTGGTGCCCTCAGACCACATTTTAGATTTAAATTGAATCGATGTCATTTGCTTGCTAGGTGTGTGGCAACTGGTAGTTGTTTTAAATTTTGATTTATCTCAAACTGGATGAGAGTTTTTTTCAGACAAGATAGAAATAGTCAACGGGTTATGCTGAAGTTAGAGGTGTGCTAATAGAGGGCAAGTAGAGAATGCACAGGTGGCTGCTGTTCAGTGTTGCAGCCGAGGTATGGTGTAAGCAGGGTCACTGACATAGAATGGAGGAGGAAGCAGGCTGGAAGAAGGGAAGAGCAGGTGCTCCGTGCATCCTGCACCTCTGTGGCTCCTTCGCCCTGTCTCTGTGGCAGTCTCTGTCTCTGTGGCCTTGCGGTTCTCTCTCAGTGCTGTATCACCCTCCCTGTCTCTGTCCAGCTTTGCTAGCCATGCCTGTGGGAGCCTCTGCTCTTCCCCTTTGGCCCAGGTTGGATGTTAGTGCCCACTTTACAGAAGAGATGATTGCTCGCTCGGGGGTCACCTAGGAAGTCTGCGGTAGCAGACAGATCTGACTGTAAATGGAGGACCCTCCATGTTGACCTGCCACAGGTGTGGGGTCCTCCATGGAAGGGTGCAGGATCCTGTGTCCATCTCCAGCTGGCAAAGTGAAGCATTTGAGAAACTGAGGACACCACGACTTTGACATAATTTGAAAACTAGGAGCCTTGGGGTGCAGCTCCTGTCTCCCCCAGGACTCACGGATCAAAGGACACTGACATGGTTGAGCCCTTGGGGTAAGATGATTCTGGTGAGTAACAGAAAACAGCTAGGACCCGTGGAAGCTGCTCTTCAGGTGAATTTTTGACAAGGACATGACCTGTCCTGGAATCTGAAGGCTGCAAAGGGCCGACCTGCCCTGGAGCTCTGTAGAAGTCTGCTCCCTGCCAGTGTTTCATTGACCTCTCTGCCTCCCTCTTTTGCAACTCTGCTGGAAGAAAATGCCCAGCAACTGCCTTTTAGTTAATGCCTTCCTTTCTGGAAAGGAGTCAGGTGGAGGTTGAGATATCTTCATCCCCATTCTACATGTTTTAAAGAAAGAGGTTCATTGGTCATATCTGGACCAATTGATGGTGACTGGTGGGGGACAAGTCCATTTTGTATAAAGTGGTGACTTGGCACCTTGTCACCATTTCCAAGGTGATGGGATTGAAGAGGTGGGAGGTTTCCAATGGATGGTAACCATGTCACGTTGGGCAGCTTTATCTACATTCAGCATTTGGCATCTTGTTCTACCTTGGGCAGTATGGGAGGCAGTGGGAATACAGAGTGTGGTTCCTGCTGCTGTAGTTTAGAGTTGTGGCTTTAAAGGGTCCAGGGCCCACCCCTTGCATACCCCCTGCCAGTACTAGGCTATTTGTGATGAACTAGCAGCTGCCCTGCTAGTGACCTCTTCTCACACCAGCTAGGGAGACTCACGCCCTCCACTCTTAGCAACTGGAGTGGAAATGCCCACTCTGGACTCTGATGAGGGAGCTGGGAGCCCCTTTAACAGCTTGACCTTCCCTCCACAGCTGCTGGCTGGGGCATAGGACAGCATGTAAGAGCTCCTCCTGACCCTCTGTGGGCTGGTATATTTGGAATACCTTTTGTGTCATTCAAGAACTCATAAAGAGCTGAATTTTGAAATCTCTTACTGCATTGTGGATAATAAATTATCTGAATCTAAAAATATGTTGGGGAGGGAAGAAGGACTAGTTTCAGAGTTACATAATGCATAATAGTGGGACTGAAATCTCCTATTTAAACTGAAGCCAGCATATTTACTTCTTTCTGGGTGAAGTTCTCATCCACCTTGCAGCTGTCAAAATGAGCAGTCTAATGTCTGCCACCAGAATGTGGTCAGATTAGATTCCTGCTTAAAGGCCAGTGTTCTTGGGTCAGGGACCTGAGCATGCAGGTGGCCAGATCTCAGGGCTGTGGTCCAGAACCATAGGCTGAGTGAGGAACTGGGGGAGCATACAGAAGCCACATAAGGCCATGGTATGGGTCCCTGGGGACATATGACTGTGCCTACTAAAAATTAATGTTCATATGCATTTAACATCTTTGTAGAGGTTTTAAAATTTAAAGTCTCTATAAATCTACGTTTGATCCTTCAAGCTTTCTTTTGAGTTAGGCAAAGGAGTGGGTTGGCAAGGTTCATTGCATAGGCAAGGAGCTGAGCCAATTTGCAGGGCGGTGGGGTGGTGGCTTCTGTGGCAGATCACCTGGGCTCCTGTCCTGGCTCTGTCGCTTAGCAGAAGTGTGATTCTGGCCAAATCATTGAGTGCTTTTCAGCTTTAGTTCATCATTGTTAAAATGGGGATACAAATGGTAACTTTTCAAAAGTGATGTTTGAGGATGAAGTAAGATGCTGATAAGAACTATTAAAATACATCAGGCATTTAGAAGGTCCCAGGAGTGGGTTTTGATGCTTTATCAGGTATTGATATGTATCATTCTCTGTGTTACAAATATGCATTATTATGAACAGAAAATGCATGTAAATTACTTGGCCAGTGCCTATCACTTATCTAAGGGTTTAAGAGAAACTAATTGTTATTATTTCTTAATTGTTTGTTAGGTGCTCATATACTGTATTATCACACATTTGTGCATCAGTTCATCTTTAATTCTTTTTTTTTTTGGTGGTCATGGGGATTGAACCTAGGTCCCTGTGCATGCAAGGCAAGCACTCTACCAACTGAGCTACATCCCCAGCATCATCAGTTGCATCTATCTATCTATCTTTCTTTCTTTCTTTCTTTCTTTCTTTCTTTCTTTCTTTCTTTCTTTCTTTCTTTCTTGTATATGTGAGTGTGAATAAATGCATTTCCCAAATGCATTCATTAAAATTTCCCAAATATTAATATTCTCTCTCTCAACATAAACACATAATATTATTTTAATGAAGTATTCAAGAGTAAGTTACACATATAAAGTACTTTGTAAATACTTTGCTGTGAATTTCCCCAGAACTTTAAAATTCGGAAATGAACATCAACACAAAGAATTTTCTCATCTCTTGGCTTTATTCTTATTTTTTGTCCCACTAATGTTCACTGTAGCAACCAATCAACCAACCAAAGTCTGGGATTGTGCATTGCATCTGTGTCCTAGATCTGGAAGGGTTCCCAGGTCTCTGTCCTTAGATTAGGATGCACTGGAGGCTACAGAGCAGTCACTCTGTGCAGTGCCACAGTCCAGGCTGGCCTGAACCTTGTTCCTTACCAGCCTCACTTCTCCTCCTCTGCAGAGCACAGGGTCTGTTTACCTGTGACTAGTAATGTCACTGATGGCCTGGAGTGGCTGGTGTGTGCAGTGTCCACACCATACAGCTTCTGTTTCTCCTCTTTGAAATGAACACATCTCCTGCACAGATATCCTTTGCCACTGTGCAGATATCCTGTTTCTTGCACTTTCAATCACTAGTCAAATGCATGAATGATTCTGTCTGAAACAGCTATGGTAATAAATGGTGATTGCAGAAGGTGGTGGTCTCCTTCCACAGTTCCTTCCCCATGTACTGGATGGAGTTTGACCCCAAGACACAGCTTTTGTTCCAGTTGTGTTCTTGTATTGGTGTGGACTCAGATTGGTGTCACCTGCCAGGATCATTTGCCGTAATGCTGAACCGTCCTGACTCTGCAGCGGCACCTTCTCCTGTCTCCCGTGTCCATTTGACATCTTCTGAGCATGCTATTAGGTTCTGGGTGTTTTCAGCTCATGACTTTGCACATTCCTCACCTCAGTCTGTGAATCAGCCATTTCTCCAAGCTTCAGGGTTCTTTTCTGGAGAGTGGTGTTCAGAACTGCAGTCTGGGATCTAAGTGTGCTGAGTGCTAAAGGGGTGTCATCCTTTGGGTCTGTGCCCTTCCCCTGAACAGAACTGAGGGAAAGCCACATGCATGCACACACATACATGGCCATACTCCACAAATGCACACATGGGCATCCCACCCAGAGCTCCTGCTGGCCACTCATGCCAGGTCCTATTTGCAGAGCTCACCCTGATTCTTCCGCCTCTCCATTTTGAAACCCGTTCTTTCAGCAGTGAGAACCCTGGCACTCATTATCCAACACATTATTTGCTCAATCCTAGATACTAAAGGAGCTTTGGAACTGCTGACCCCCACTGCTGTGGAGAACAACCCAGAGAGAATTCAATATGTGTTTACAGTTATTTTTGTCTTTGCTCTGAGAGTGTATAATCAAAATAGTATGCCCCAAAGTCACTTGCAACTACTAGATTCTAATCATTCAACACAATGGAGGTTGATTCTTGCTCACACCCTAAGTCCAACACAGATCAGCCGGGGGCTTTGCTTTGCATTGTTCTCTCTCTGGATCCAGAGTGACAGGGCGGCCACAACCAGCATGGCAGAGAAAGGAGGGCACAGGGACTTGTGTTCTTGGGTCCTCTGGCTCAAAATGAGTGCATTTGCCCACTCATCTTCTGTGACATGGTCACCTCATTTGGTTATACCTACAAAGTGGTCAGAAAAGGCCAACCACTCCCTAGAGCTGATGGGCAAGTCTTGTTATCGAGTGTTGTCCTTATAAATCACTGGGGAAAAAATCTGTTTCACAGAGGAGAAAGCTGAAGCACTTGGGCTCTTCTTAACTAATACATGAATCCAGTCCATCATGTTCTGTGCTCTGTACTATTGTATACTGTGTGCATGTACCATGCCCGCTGATCCATGCCCTGTCAGGTTTATGTTCAGAAGGTTTCCACCTTCTGTAATGGACACAATGCTTCAATGAGTACCCTTGGGCAGGTGGCCTGGGTGGGCATGACTCTCCATGAGGCAGCCTGTGTGGAATTGTTGAGAAATACAGGGGCTTGGTCAGAAACTCCTTGTTCCTCTTTCCTTCTTGATAAAGTAAATATAGAACCAATCTTGTTAATGTACTATCAGAATTATATGGTTGCCACATGAAGCCCTAATCCCAATGCCTAGCACATAGCAGAGGCTTTCTAATGTAGGAGCTCTTGTTCTTATTGTTGTTGTTAGTGGAGCTGGGGATGCAGTGGAGCTGTTACTGTGCAGGTCCATGGCTCCAGGGCATGGAGTGTGGGCTCTGGCTTTCTCTGTTCCCTTTGTGTGCTACGTGGGCTGTTCTTCTGATCCAATGAGTCTTTGGGTTCCTAGTATGGGAGCCATAGCTGCCACCTTCCCTTCTGAAAGGAGGTGCCTGGGGCCAGTGCATCCTGACCCCCTTCTTACCTCTGAGTCCTCTCCAAGGTTCATTGGCCCCTTGAGACTGAAAGCTATCAGAGCTGCTGTTGAGAGACCCTGGCCATCTGAGTGACAAGACGGGAGAAAGAGGGACTGTGCAGAGCACTCAGGGCTGCTGGGGCCCAGGTATGAGGATTCTTCTGTGAGTGGAACCACCTCAGCTCCATAGAGCTCATACTGCTCAGAAGGCCACCTGTGCTTGTTCTACTCACTAAGTTCCCAATCCTGCCAGGTCCTTTCCCATTGACATGACTGTCATAGTGGCCATGTCCAATTGGTACATAGCCCTGCACTCATCACCAACCCTGGGGCATGGCACGAGCATGTTCCCAGAACAGATATTGCCTCAGTGTTCAGAATATGTAGTGTATATGGTTATGCAACCATCAGTGCTAATTCTAGAACATTCACATCATTCCTGCAACACAATACCATACCCGCCTAGTGACTCCCTACTGCCCTTCATCCTTCTCTCCATTCACAGCCACTAATCCACTTCCTGCCTATTATGGACATTTCATACACATGGAATCATAAGATGTGTGTTTGGGCTTCTTTCACTAAATATAAAGTTTTAAGGCCCACCCATATTGTAGTATATATCAGTTTATCTGATGACTCAGTAGCGTTCCATTTGACAGGTCATCTTGCTGACAGCCCATGGGATTTCCTTAGGCACCTGGCACTTCCCTTCACTTTGATTTCTTGCATTCACAGAGCCAGAGTTGGCCAGGGATGGAGCTCAGGGCCTGCTTGTCCTTCCTGGGTGTGAGTGCACTCTGGGCATGTGCACAGTTCTATGAATGAGCATGGCCATATTTATGCATTTCCAGGAACATGTCATAGTCTTTCAAAGCCCTGTGGTCATCTCCTTACTCATATTTTCCCTATAAGCTTTGTGATGAACATGCTCTCCACTGCCTCAGAGAGCTATGCAGGTAAATAATTGCCTGTAATTGCTTTTGACAAATGTCTCTAGGGAAAAGATGGGCCCAGAGCCAGGTCACATACAGCCTTGCAAGTGGTGTTCTCCAGAAAACCCACAGACAAGTTCTGTACCATGGATGGTTTGGGAATGAGGGTGTGAAAAGTCTCCAGTGGAGTTTTCTTTCCTGTGGTGCCCACACTGCCGGTTTTTACTGGGAAGGTGGTATCATATTTCGAAGCCATTGTGGAGCTGGAAAGTGGGAGAGTGGCCTAAGTCAAGTTAAAATTTTTTACTAGGATCTGTCCTTCTATTTCTTGTATAAATGCTATCCCAATTATACAGGTGTTTTTGGTGAATCTTCAGAGCCCAGGAAAAGTTGATTTTGACAGTGTTTGCTAGTTTCCTTGTGACTTTTATGGAGAAGAGAGATTTCTGATGGCCTTACTCTGACTTTGCCCTTGGTGTTGCCCTCATGTGATGAAAGTGCCTTCCACAAAGGAGTGTGAGATGCTATCTAGGAATCATACCTGGAGCTTCCACAGATAGGAGCAGAAAATACTTGTTTTGGGGATGATGGTGGATGTTTAGCAGTTTCTGTGAGCAGCTCACTGTTTCGATGTGATATTGAACATGGTAATTGCTCTCTCAGTGTGCCGAGGGTACATAGGGATCTACTTTGGGATTTTAGAGAGGCTGAATTTATTAATATTATTTTGAAATTATCTCCTCAAGATTCCATCCCATTCCGGGCATGGTGTTGCACACCTGAAATCCCTGTGACTCGGGAGGCTGAGGCAGGAGGATCACAGGTTCAAAGCCAGCTTCAGCAATTTAGTGAGACTCTAGGCAAACTAGTGAAACTCTCTGTCTCAAAATAAAAATAAAAATAAAGGGCTGGGCATGTGATTCAGTGGTTAAATGCCACCGGGTTCAATCCTCTACATACACACACACACACACACACACACACACACCAAAAAAAACCACAATCCCACCAGGAACGAAAACATGTCAAAAGAAGAAGATTGGCTTACCATCTTGTTGGGTTGGGCTGCCACCTTTCCCACCTGTTCCTTACAAATTTGATGTTTTCTCTTGAAAAGTAGCTAATATTTGCAGGCTTAATATCACTGCAAAGCAATTCATGTATAAAATGGTAATAAACATACCATACTATATTGGGAGGGTCATTGAAGAAACAGACTGGATGATTAATTGCATGCTAGTCATTTAGAACACCGCCTGTCTCCTAGTAGCTGCCTCACTGGCTGTTGTTGCTGTCATTCAAGGCCAGCTCCTTCTCTTGCCCTTCTCCTGGTTTGGAATGGAGAGTGGGGGGGCTGACTGAGGACACTGAGTGTGGGACCCACCTAGTGCCTGGGCTGAGGTGGGGACTGAGGAGAGGAGCAATGGATGATGGCCTGTTGGAGGGCTAAGCGCCAGTGCTGTGGACTTCCACTGCTGAGCTGAGTTGTGCAGCTGTCGCTGGCTTCTCTGCTTGGCCTTCCTCTCCAGACTGGTGTGGAAGTATCTTCTCCTCCATGGTGCCTGCATGAGCCTTGCAGTGGCTCTTTAACTCATTCATAAGCAAACATTCTAAGATCCACCTGTAATGGCCGATGCATGGAGGGCTGTGCTCATGGTGCACATTCTGCCCTGAGATGTCGATAGATGGCCTGTTAAACATCCATAAGCTCCCTATTGAGTAGGGTTTGTTTATCCCTATTTGAAGACCAGGGAACCTCTGCAGGAGAGGTAATGTGGGGCAGAAGCTGCCCAGAGTGTGAGAAGGCTGTACTGTGCAGGGGACAGAGAGAAGGGGACAGGAGAATGATGGGGAGGTGGGCAAGGCCCAGGTGGCTTGCCTCAGTGAGTGGGACTCTATCTTAAGAACAGTAGGGCACTTTCCAGGTATTTTGATCTGGGAAAGAGCCAGTCTGTGCTGGAGATCTTGACCACTGTGAAGAGAGACACAGGGAGAACCCCAGGGCCATTTTAGCTGTCCAGGTGAGAGACGTTGGGAGAGCAGGGGAGTTGGTAGAGGTGATGGAAGGAAGTTGACAGACAAGGATGAATGATGAAGACAGAACCTATGAGCTCCCAGGGGTCATCAGGATTTGGAGGGGAATCTCTGGGGTGCTGAGAGGTGAGGGAGGGGCCACGGCACTCAGCTCAGTTGAGCAGAGGTTTATGATGTAACTAGTTCTTCTTTGTTCTTTGTGCTGTTGTCTTTCTTCATTTGAAACAAAAAATGAAGTGTGTACTCCCTGTGTTACTAAGCCCAGGAGAACAGGTAGTCACTGCCCAAAGAACCCTCAATCCAAGTCTTGGAGAATGCTGGGGAGAATCTTGTGTCAGGCATAAGACAGATGCAGGTGGGGCAGTTTGTGGGAGGAGGTGGAGGTCAGGGAGCAGTTCAGTGCTCCCTTGATAGACTGGGTGCCAGGAGAGGGTCTGGCTGGACTCCTCCCTCATGCAGTTGCATCCCTGATCAGCCTCACCTAGCTCCCCAGATTCCAAGCTCGCCCACCTGCACCTCTTTCCTCCTTTAGGACACGGAGGTTTTGAACACAGCCATTTTCACTGGAAAGTTCAAAGTCAAAGTCATGGGAGTTCCAGAGGATGTTTCCATGGTGAATATGTGAGAGTTTGTGGAGTGCAGGTTGTGAAGGTACAGGGGTTTCATGTGCCTGTCTCCCAAGTGCACCCATGGCTCACTGTGCCCAGCCTCCAGATCTGGTGAGCACCCGAGCTCCTAGGGCTGTGGGCCAGAATGACCTCACTAAGCAGCAAATGGCTGAATCAGAGACACCTGGGTCAGATGGCGGCTGCAGGTGGCCGAGCTGCTCCCCTCTGCTGAGCCAAAATCTCAAGGGCAGATCTGTGCTCATTCTCAATTCTTTCTATCTCCCTTTTCTTTTCCTCCCTTTCTTTTTTCATGGGATAATGTTTTCTTAACATCAACAATCCCCATACCAACTCAATTGTTACCAACTCTCTGTGCCCAATAATATTGTTTACTTAATATATTTTCTTTAACTGCCATGCTTTGTTCTTGGAGTGGCTGGTTGGCTCAGCTACTGGTTAAATAGAGTGTGGTGTTAATAAATGCCTCCCTGTTTTAAACTTAAAAACAGATTTATTCTCAGTATAGGATAATAAAACTCATGAGCTTGATGTACTAAATTTTTGTTAGTAACATTAAAATAAGTGAATATTAAAATTTCGAATAGGTCATCCTTAATTTGAATATAACCTGAGACATATAGCTCATTTGGGGTGTCTGTCTAAGGGACGTTTTTACTGTATGCTTCATTTTAATTAGATACATTTCTGATTCCAAATTCTGCCAGGAAGAATTCCACACTTTCAGTTTTCCATGGTCTTTACAAAGTTCTCCTCGAACTACTTAATTTTGTGTTTCTGCCTATTTTTTCTTAGTACATTGGTTGCTGCTTTATTTTGCAGCAGAGACCTGAGGGAGAAGGGACTTTAGCCTTGAGGATGATCCTTCCTCCTTCAAGTGCCAAGAAAGCTTTAGGTTCACTCTATCCATGTTTTAGAAGACAACAATGCCCAGCTCTGCCCTTACTCGCCTTCTCCCAGCTCTGGTTCAGACAGTTAGGGAAACTGTTTAGTCTTAAGGACTTCATGGCAAACAGTAAGGCCTTCAGGGGTTCCCCATGTAGAAAGGGTCTGGGAAGGGTTTATTTCTCCACAGTGTGACCTGTGGGATGCTTTGTCTTGGTCTAGAGACAGTTTAGTAAGGAAGAAATGGTGTGTTTGTGAAATCTAGTAAAAAACAATGAGTCCATAGGGAACTCCCATTTGGTGTTGGTTATTTCTTGGGCTTGGAACATTAATTCTCTCTGAGAAGATGTCTGGACTAGCTTAAGACCTGTACACACAGCCCTTCCTGGGGCACCTGGTGATGGAACAAGCCCAGGCCTTACCTTCTCAGCTCAGGAAGACCAAGTGCTTGCAGGAGATCATGTGCATGGATGAAAACATGGGCCACGCACTGCTCCTGGCTGCCTTTGGCCATACACAGTCCTTACCTTCCCCTGCCTTCCAGAAAGCAGGAGTAGAGATGGCTCTGTGTGCTTATACCATCATGGATCCAGGTAAGTGATTCTGGCAACTGGAGATGGCTCTGTGTGCTTATGCCATCATGGATCCAGGTAGGTGACTCCCTCTTGGTCGGTTTCCTAATCCTTCATTCACCTCCTGAGAGTCTCCTGTGGAGCCCCACACAGATTCCTTGTTCTCCTGCCTGGAGAGCTTCACCCAAGTGAGGCCAGTTCAAGTTCACGGATCCTGCTAAAATATCCTCTGCCCATCCTGATATAGTTTTGGAAGCAGACAGGTGTTGCTTATTAACTGTTGCAGCCTCATGAAAAAGCAAATGATTGTCCACTCTTCCAGGAGTGAAATGGAGCCCACAGATCAAGCTTAGCCCTGCAGTAGGATTTGTCCTGCAGCCATCCTTGCTGCCTATGTCAGTGGGCCAGATTTAGTTGAACAGCTGTGATGCACAGGCTGTGGCTTCACTCTTAATGTTCATAGTAAATTTTGCCATGACTCCAAGATGGATGGAGATATCCACAGAGCCCTGTGCTGGCCTCAGCCTCATACCAGGGACAGCACCAGACATTGGATAGTCATTAGTATCATTAGGAGAGCCCTCTCCATCTGTGGGGCTGTTGCTCAGTTGTTCCTTCACAGCATAGGAAACACCACAGGGCTCCAAGGAAGAGTTTTCTGGGTCCTCGAAGATCTTCACGCACTGTAATTTCAGTGGCCCGGGTCTGGGGTTGAGATAGCAAGGAAGTGGGAATTCAGGAAGATGCAAATTATGGCAATGTACAAATTAGCTTCTTCGACCTGGGATTGTATGACTTTTGAAAGACAGAATCTGAAGGATAAGTATTTTAAAAACCTGGAACTTGACCCTGATTGGGCAAGGTTGAAGAGGATAAATACCAAGTTTTAAGTCAACAATTACTCTGAAGTTAAAAATAAAGAAAAAATAGTAGGTATTGCAGCTTAACAGTGTGTGTGTGTGTGTGTGTGTGTGCACGCGTGCACATGTGCACATGTGTACCTGCATTGTGTACATGTACATGGCTGGCTGGCTTTTATTATTTAATTTGTTGCAGTCATGTAAAAATAGATAAATTTGAGCTTCTAATGAAAAAAATCACAAGATCATGTTGTCCTGGGCCTTGGACCTAGGTAGGCCTCACCTGGAGTTGAGTAGAGAATACCCTTTGTGTAAGGCCTGCACCTCCCAAGTCTTCACTACTCCCTCATCTCCCCCAAGGAGGTGGAGGGACATTTGTCACTTTATACATTATACTTGTGAGGCTGGCTTTCTGATCTTAGATTTTAGATGAAAGTGAGTTTTTCTTGCAGTGTGTTCTCATTCTATCTTCCTGATGGAGATTTCTGTCTCTTTATAGCCACTAAGAGGAGAAAATTGGATTGTGTTCTGCCAAAAAAATATCTGGGTGGACAAGGGTTCCTGAAATCAAATCAGAGGAGAAAAGACTACAGCAAGTGCTAGTGTTTATCCTGGTGACAAGAAGAAGAGGGCCAGGGGTGAGGTGGTGACAGCGCTGTTATGTCTTTCAAGGGCCATCATGTGGAAGAGGGAGATTTGTGCTTTTTGCATTCCTAAAATGGAAGTTAAAAAGGACCATTTTTAGTTCAACATAAAGGAAGGACTGCAGAGGTAGTGAGTTTTTTGGTTAAGCTTTCAGTCAGATGATGGGGTTCAGATCTTAACTCCACCTCCTTTACCACTGGACCTTGGGCAAATTTCTTAACACCTGTGAATTCAGATCCTTATCTACAAATGGGGATGATAATGGTATAGTGAAAAGTTACCTTCTAGAGAGATTTGTTCTAATGCCATGTGCAAGGAAAAATGAACATCCATCAAAATAGTCCTGGAAAGTAATTTAGAGGAGACCTGGGGTTTTGGAAGTTCAAAAAGCAGTTGATTAAAAAAGGTTTTTTTCTTGCTTTAAGCCATAGGCAAAGGGAAAGTGTTAGTTTAAAGGAAATGTTGAGGGGACCTGAGCTAAGATGGATTTGGGTAGCTCCCTCTTATTCTTCTCTGTGTCTTCTGGTGAAAGTTTCATCTGGTGGCAATCCAGGTATTCTGAGCATGTCTAATGGAATTGTTATATCTGTTTGTTATATCTGTATGTGACAAAGTCCTAATGTGGAATTTGGGAAATGATTAAATGATAATGTATATCTAAAGGACATCACAAAGTGTTTGACCTGTCATATTTCAATGTTGCATGGATAGATGTGCATATCTGTATCTATATTCATACACATGTCCACAATCACATCTACAAATCTTAACCTCTACTTGGTTGTAAGGGCCACAGTATCTATGGCTGTGTCTATGCTGTTCCCAGCCTGAGCACAGTCTGGAAAAAGTAAATGTTGGTTGAATATACAAATGAGTGAATGCTAGAGATTCCTGGAGGTGAGATAAGATACCATTCATGAGTGGTTTTCTCATCTTTGTGGGGCATCTCCACCAAATTTCCTGTTACTGGAAATCTTCAAAGAGAGGTGGAGGGGGCTCTAAAGCCACAGGACTTGGTGATGGGTGGAGACCTGGGCCTGGCCTTTGGTTCACCTTCTTCTGCTCTCCTGGGGATATTCCATTCTGCAACATGTCTTGATCATCTGCTTGTGGAGGGCAATGCATACAGAGCCCCCAGGAGCTACCAAGATGGAGTGCATCTGACATGTTCCCTTAGCAGTTTTCAACAGCATATGAGTATTAAGAGGCACTATTTGTTGAAAATTTACTAAGTGCCAAGTACTATCATGATAAGGACATTAGCACTGTTGACCCTCTTCATTGTCACATGGGCTTTTAAGTGAGGCAATATGAGGGCCTGGAATTTGTACACAAGGAAATGGCATGTAGAAAGGCAATGCCACTCCCTCAAGCTCTAGTGGATATGGGGATTGCAGTCCCTTCCAGGGATCTCAGACCTTCACATAATGAGTGTCACTATAATGTCATGTACAACATTGTGTGTGGGGGGGGGGGGCAGTGACCATCAGGGAGTCTCTTGATGATGGCTTTCTCTGGATCTGCAAAGGACTTGTTTCCATCCACAGCATCTGGAAGGCATATATGTTACTTCCTGTGGTTGCTATAGCAGATCACCATGAACTTGGTGGCTGCCTGTGGTTCTGGAGATGGGAAGCCTGGGAGAGGCTGATAGAGCCACCTCCTCCTGGAGGCCCAGGGAACACATGTTTACTGCCTGTTCCAGCTTCAGAGGCAGGCTGCCTTCCCAGCTCATGTCCCTCCACCATCTCAAAGTCAGCAGTGTGGCACCTTCACCTCTCTTCGTGGCCTCTGATCCCATAATCACATCCTCTTTGGCTGTAGCTCTCCTCCTACCCTTACAAAGACCTGCCCCAGTCAAGGTTCTTAAACATCTGTGACATTCCTTTGCTACACATACTGCTCTCCTAGGGCTGGTGTCACAAGTTATTACAAATGCGGTGACTTAAACAATAGAAATTTATTCTCCGGTAGGTCAAAAGTCTAAAAGCCCCGCTTTCTTCAGGGACTCTAGAGAGGGTCCTTCCTTGCCATGTGCAGCTTCTGGTGGCTCTGGGCATTCCTTGGATTATGACCAATTCACTTTAATTTCTGCTTTCCTTGTCATTGAATTTGGAGTCACTCTGATTCAGGATGATTTCTTCGTGAGATCCTTAAGGTTTACATCTGCAAGCCAATTTTTCCAAACAAGGTTGTGTGTGTGTGTGTGGGGGGGGGGGGGGCAGTGACCATCAGGGAGTCTCTTGATGATGGCTTTCTCTGGATCTGCAAAGGACTTGTTTNGGGGGTTCTTTTTCTTTTCTTTTTTTTTTTTTGCATTTTCAGTTGTATCATGTCAATGAGTTGTGGCTTCCAGAGCCACTGTGGCCAGTCATGTTCCTTAGCAGGGGATGAACTCTTACATGCTCTTAGAGAAATAAATATAAGCACAAGCATCTCAAAATGGTGCCTTCAACTTATGGCTACTATCACTAAGTTTCTGGCCTTCAGGTATCAGCTGGACTCATAATAATGAGATATTAAAAGGCCAATGAAAGAATATTAACATATGAAAGCCTTACCTACCCAGGAAGGATCTTGTTTCCACAGGTGGTCTGTGAGGGGTCAGGTAAGGCAGTGGATGTCAGAAGAAACAAAGTCTGCTGCTGAGTAGCCTGTGGGCTGCTGGTCACCAGACAAAGCCTAGAGGGCCCAGGCAGCACCTTGGAGAGCAGCCTCACTCCTTGGATCAATGTATCCCTTTGAGGGCTGCAAGGAATTTCTCCCAGAGGCTGGACTTTCAAAACAGGATGGGCTGGATGATGGTGTGTTCTCAATGGATCCCTTACAGAGAAGAAATGGCTGAGCCAGGCACCTCACTCTTCAGTTGTCAGTGGTACTGGTCAGGGTGGCAGGTCTTGGGATCAGGCAGAGCTAAGCTGCACTCCTGGGTTGGTATGGATTGTTTTTGTTGTTGTTGCAGATAAGAGAAAACACGATCCAACTGCCCCTGACTAATGCTAATTCTACTTGGAAGAACAGAGAAAATTCCATAAAAAGATTGAATGTCATTTTTTCTCCTTTAACAATGCTTCACAAAAATTCCTCCCAAATCCTTAGTTACTCTATTTCTGGGCATGAATTTTTTTTTCTTCATGCACTGCCAGGAGCCATG
This sequence comes from Marmota marmota marmota, assembly GCF_001458135.2. Lineage (NCBI taxonomy): Eukaryota > Metazoa > Chordata > Mammalia > Rodentia > Sciuridae > Marmota > Marmota marmota. The sequence goes on from NW_026000196.1 coordinate 21,358,873, forward strand.
CAGCCCAGAAGAAGTTGTCAGGCAGTTTTGAAGTTATTGCTTAATTTTGTCCTTCTTTATACTGGTAATTTGGACTTTTATTGTTCCATTCTAATTGGAGATGTGTCATATATTTCCTGTTGGCCAGGGATGGGTACTGCTGCCTTCTCAACCTTCTGTTTCTGTCAGCTTCATTAATATTTCAATATTAATCAGATCATTTGTTCATCTCTGTCTTTGGCACCTTAATTAAAAACTAACACCCTAGAGCTTTTTCTGGATAATTCTGGGAGATCCTGGAGCAATCCCACATGAAACTGCACACCTCTGCCTTCACTTGCCCAGGACGCATGTCCATAGTCCCTCTCTCCCCTCCTGGGAGACCCTCATCTGCTCGTCTCTGGCTAGGCCCCACTTTCTACAGGGTTGGGGATTTGCTGGAGATGTGGGGCTGTGACTGCTACAGACTTCAGGCCTGGTCAGGTACAATCCCTAGTGTCCTGTGTCTCCTGGGGACATATTTATTCTGTGTTCAGTAGTGGGGAAGAGAGCCCTCCATTGTGCTTGGGTTCTTGGTTCACAATTTAAACTCATGCCGTTCAGCTTTGGTGGTGGGAAGGGTGTGCTGCCTCACTGGGCTTCCAGAAAAGGTTCAGAGATGCTAAACAAACTTCATAAATTAACTGTATTATGGAACTATGAGACCTAGACACAGGTAGGCATGGATCCAGGCATAGAGGCCATGTGTTGAGGCTGCTGCCTCCCTCTGCCATTTTCCTATCTAACAGCTTCATGACAACACAACTGACACTCAATGAACTGTACATATTTCATCTTGCTAGGAACCCATGATGTGACAGGACAACTTCCAGGAGCACCCATCCCCAGAAAAGGAAAGTTCCCCTCCCTGAAGTGGGTGCCATAAACAGGGAAGAGCACTGTGGAATGTCATGCCTGGCTTGGGGGGGCAAGTTTTGCCCCCCAAATCATGACTTTGGTCTCATGAGCTCATAGCCAGGTTACATGAGTGAGGCTCTGTGACAGACACTCCTGAGACTCTCATGCCTTCTCAACTCCTTTGGACCATATAAATAAAAAGCATGTGTGCAGAGCTGTTTGAGGGGAGGGGAGCAGTGGTTGGCAATGTGAGGGAGAGCACAGGTTGGCCTACAGACAACACAGTGGGAAAGTGCTGCTTGGGTGGTTCTTGGCTCCTGTGAACCTGGTTTCAATCATCTGTAATGAGGAAGCAGCCTGTGTGCAGACTCACTCACTTAAGTAGACCAACACAGGAGACACTGGTGTTCGTCTGCCCAGGTTGATAATTATCTTTCCCCCTTTCTTTCTGGTAATTTGTTGTTTGGTGTGATGCTTCACTGAGCCAAACTCCAGGCTTTTGTTGTTGTTGGCTTACTTGTTTATTTAGGGTCTGTAATTAGAGCCTCTCTCCCCTCCTGTGTGGGGTTCCTACTGCTCCTCAGAGGGCACAGCCTTGGTCATGCTCATAGCCTTCTGGTAGGACAATGGGATCTGCCGTGCTCTTCCACTGCCTAGTACTAGAAGTCTCTGCTAAGCTGTCTGAAATTCAAATTCTAGCCTTGCAAATCAATCTATAGATGTTGCTTCAGAGTTTCTTCAAGCCTGGAACGTGTGCCACTTCTGGTACATAACATGAGACTTGGTGGACTTAAAACAAATAGCTATCGGATTGTTTTAATGTATTCAGGAAATGATGTATTTAGTGCAAGAAGCCCATTCCTGATGGATGCATTCCTTCTGGGGGCTTAACTACATGGTCAGAACTGAGCTATTACTGGTCATTCCCAAACTGAGTGATCTGGAGGGACAGGAACAGGTCATGTCTGTGAAAATTATGAACCTACAGCAAGTGACTTCCTGTGAAAATTATGAACCTACAGCAAGTGACTTCCTACCGGGATTGTTGGAGAGATGGAGAGATTGAGGGTATGGGTCACCAGCAGAATTCCTCCTGCTTTCATTTCAAAGCATTTAAAGCTCTGCTGGGCTGTCTTTCCCAGTGGGAAATGAAAGTTGTTTATGATGCAAAGACATGGCAGAGCCTATGACCACACCACACAGATAACCAAAGTTTGGGAGACTTGGCCTGAGAAGCCATTAGTTCAAACCTCACATGAACTTAAATTTCCATTAATCTTGTTACTTTACAAACACGTACTATGCTGCCAGGTGCTAGAGCTGCACAGATGATTAAGGCCTGGCCCTTAGCCTCAATGGTCACGATTTAGAAATGCTCCTTTAAGTTGTGTGCAAAGTGATATGGGGACAGGAAAGTAATGGCTGACAGGCAATAGTGACTTCCTGGAGCAGTAGTGTTGGAGCTGTGTCTCAAGGGATGTGTAGGAGGTGTGCAAGTCATTTACAGTAAGAATCCCTGTAATTTCACCCTGGGGGCTACTTCTCAGTTGAGCCAGAATCAGAAATGTAGCCAGGTTTCAATCAGCACGTCCCATACTAGAAAGGAAAGAGTCAATCAAGGGGTGGATTTTGGTGACTGACTGGGCCACCAAAGCCTGCCTAAGCACCAGGCTTTCCTCTCTGACCCTGGTTGGGTTCTGGTTTTCTGGACCTCCCCAAAATCTTTACCTTGTGAGTGTGGGTGTCCAGACTTCTCTTGGCAGCAGGAAATACGTCTTGCCTCTTCCAGGTGTTCAGCATGGGCCTTTCTATGACCTGGAGTAGGTGGTGTGAGGCTATTTTGCTCCTTTTCCTAAAATCTCAGAGATAAAAATTCTTAGCTTCTGATTTTACATGTTGACAGTTCACACCATTTACACATTTACACCATTCTTTTTGCAAATCTTACTTTTCTTAAAATTTCTTTTTTCATTGTGGTCGTACACATCTAATGTACGACTAATGTAGTGGCTTGGGAGGCTGAGGCATGAGGATCACAAGTTCAAAGGTAACCTCATCAACTTAGAATTAAAAAAAGAGCTGAGGATGTGGTTGAGCACTCCTGGGTTCAATTCCTATTACCTCCCCACTAAAAGTAGTTTCAAAACAAGTTTGAAAAACACAAATAATTCTATCCTTCAGTATTCCTCTCTTTCTAAGACTATGCTAATCCTCCAAAATATTTGTCTTTTATATGACTGATTTATATACTGACCCTGAAGACTTAAGCTTGTGGTCCCAACACCTGTGCATGTGGCACATGGCACCTATGCTCCAGAGATACTCCCCAGAAGCCCTGGACCATGGTCACAACTGTGCAGGATTCTGGCAACACCTTGTGCTTCTGGACTCATGAGGTGGACACTCTGTCCTTCCAGGCATATGAAGCACAGGACTCTCAAATGAATCTGTAAGTGTTGGTGGTACATTTTAAATCTTCCCTGTGAATGGATAAAGTGCTTAAATGAAGACATCTCATATATAAACACATGATAAGGTTTGCACCAAATCAAAACCTTGGGCCTTGGTTGCTGGCATAGTCTTGATAAGGGGCACTATTTTGGTAGTGCTTGTCTAAAAAGGTAGAATTGAACTTTGCTGAATGCAATTTGGGCAGGGATTTCTTTAGAAGAAAAGAACTAGCTTTTTGTCCATTTTTTCCTCTATAGAGGTGGTCCAGCAGTAGGGGATGAGGGACAGAGAGTCTCTTTTAGCAGGAGATGTCATGGGCATCTTAAATTAAGGTGAGAAGCATCCCCTTGTTGTTTGGATGGACTGAATGTAGCCAGCAAGGCCTAGGCATCTCCTAAGCACAGAGAGTGCACATGTGATTCCATCTAGGTAAAATTCTAGAGAATGCATAGAAGTCTACAGTGGAGAACGCTCACCAGCAGTTACATGGAGCTAGGAACTCAGGGAGTGATGGATTAAAAAGAGGCATTCAGGGTCACAGGAATGTTCTGAGTGTAGGGTGATTTCATAGATATGCACAGCATCAAATTCACAGTCCTGTACCCTTTAAACATATGCATGATATTAATTATAAATTAATTTTAAATTATATATTTGCAAGGTTGGCTAAAGGTCCCCATGTGTGCATGTAAGTCTTGCCTTTCCCCATCAGCCTATGGTCCTCTAAAGCCAAGGTCACATCTTCCTTGTGTGGGCCACACCAAGGTGGCAAAGCATTGCACCGAGAAGGCCTCTGACACAGAGCCCCAGTGTGAACTCACACTCTGCATCTCCCAGCTGTGATCACTGGAGAGGCAGCCTAACCTGGGCCTCAGCTTTCCCATCCATAACATCAGGACACAACCCCTAATAGAATATTTGGAGAGCGTAATTGGTATGATTCTAAGTAAACCTTTGAAAACAATTGCTATATAATAAAAATACATGATAGCTATTATTATTCCTTTTTTATTATTTGGCAAAAATTCAAATAAAATAAATAGTTTGGGATCTATTGTACCTTAGAATGCACTTTGCTAAATACTATTACATACAAAGTGTTCAGATTTCAATTGAGTGCTTTTTTTTGGCTGTTTTGATATGAAATTTTAATATATTCTGGGAATTTTGTGAGAAACATACTACCTGATTCTGTAGTGTTCTTTCCTTCTAACTTAGAGACACAGTTCTTAAGTTGTAGGAGGTGTCATAAGGAAGAAGTTTAATGCACAATCTCCCATTTCAAACTGATGGGTCAATGGTTTGGCAAACACAGAGCATGGGTAATACAGATGAAATCCCTGCTGCTTTCCCAAATAGAAAATGAAGAAAATTATGTGTTCTCTGAACCACTGTGTAGAGAGTACACACACCCATCTCATAGGCTTTAATCTCAATCCTAGAAACAGCCTGTTCTGTTTTTTTTCCCCCCCCTCAGGAGACAATTCAGAAGCTTGATGCTACCCACTACCATGTGCCAGAGCTGGGATTCAAACCCTGTCCTAATGGCATGAGCCTCCTGACCTGTGCTGCACTGCCCTTCCCTTCTCTAGTCTTCTCTGCAAGAGTTGAAAAAGAATGCAGAGTGTCTATCCCCATGGACCTCCTCAGCTGGGAATGTGTGCATGGAACAGATGACTCAAAGTTTTCACTGCAGTGTACATTTCCACCAATGACCACAAAATCTCTCTGAATGTTTCTTCTGGGGTTACAAATAATTTTTAGAAAGTGTGAATTTACAGATACAGAATCCATTAGTAATAGGGCATGCTGTAACTTGGTGAACCCTTGGAGTGGGGAACTCTGGTTTTTGTATATCTGATATAGCCCCTGTATGTTATCATGTACTCAGATGTTAGCACTCAATATGATAAGCCTTATTTGAGCTGATTTTTGAATTACACAGGGATAGAGAACATATATATATAAAGGGTATTTATGTCTTATGAGAGATAAATGACAATAACATACAGAATTGCTAAGTTCATTCACTCTGTTCCATTTTTAGTTAATGAATGAATTAATTATTTTTCCATGTCATTATAGATCAATTCCTGAAATACAGGGCAGGGTTAAGTCTGCATGTGCTCTGAAATGATGCAGAGTCACTTCATTATGATTTCAATTCAAATGACAGAAAAAAACCTAATGGTTTCAAAAGATGGTGTGTTCCTGGCAGTGGGATGTGGTTCAGAGTGATCTGAAGTGGAATTAGTTGTGGGTGGAAAGCCATTGACAAAGAAGAACCAGAATTTTCCATAAATGTAGGAGAGTTGAGGTCTGTACTCTAGAAGGTAGGATTGGGGAAAGTCCTAGCAATAGGTGACAACTACTTATGCCAGGGAAAAGGTGAGGGCAGAATGGAACTTTCTAGTGTGTGCACTGCAGCCTTCTGATTGGCAGGGAACCTGATTCTCTGGATATGGTCTGCATGGCATGAACAGATTACATTCTTTTTCTTGCTCCAGAGGAAGGGTTCTTCTTGAACTTCAAATTGCCCCAGAGCAGTGCTCCCATAGGAAGAGGATTTGCTCTGTAATGGGACTTCTGTTACCATTCCTAAGTATACAGATGAATGACATCCAGGCTAAACTTTGTGTCAGCATCTTGGGATTTAAAAATAAGAGCATGACCCTCCATTCCATTATAAATAAATTAAAATTGTATTCTGATTGTTCCCTTTACAATACTGGGCAAAATAATACAGATTCAAGTCCCTCAAACATGCCCCACAAAACTGCTGATTTTCTTGGTTATTCATTTTCTCCCTTTAAAAGAGTAAAGCAGAGAAGATGTGAAAGTATTTTTCCCTCAAATTTGAAGAGTCAAAAGAGATGCCTTCTTCAGCTCAAACTGGGATTATGGGGCTAAGAGACATGTTAGTTACCACTATACACTAACATCATTTTAAAAAAATTAATTTGTTCTAGTTATTTATACATGACAGTAGAACACATGGTTTATAACTTCTCATTCTTCTGGTTGTACCTGATGTAGGGTTATACTAGTCATGTAATCATATATGCACATAGGGTTATAAAGTCTGATTCATTCTACTATCCTTCTTGCCCCTACACCTGCTCCCCTTTTTACTCCCCCTGTCTAATCCAAAGTCCTTCCATTCTTCCCTAGCCCTTTATTGTGAATTAGCATCCACATATCCGAGAAAACATTATACCCTTGGTTTTTGGGGGGGGATTGGCTTATTATTGATATTCTCTATTTCCAGCAATTTACCAGGAAATACCATAATTTCTTTCTTCATTAAGCTGAGTAATATTCCATTATGTCTCTATACCACATTTTCTTTATCCATTAATCCATTGAAGGGCACCATTTTTAGTTAAATCCATAGATTATTAGGAATTGTGCTATCATAAATATTGATGTAGCTGCATCACTGTAGTATGCTGATTTTAAGTCCTTTGGGTATAAACTGAGGATTGGGATAGTTGGGCCAAAAGGTGGTTCCATTCCAAGTTTTTTTGAGGAATCTCCATACTGCTTTCCATAGTGGTTGCACCAATTTGCATCCCCACCAGGAATGTATGAGTGTACCTTTTCCCCGGCATTCTTGACAACATTTATTGTTGCTTGTATTCTTGATAATTGCCAGCATCATCATTTAAAAACAGTATTATTTATTTTACAAATTCATGGGTACTGTGTGATAATCTGATGCTTATATATAGAATATAATGTTCAAATCAGGTTAGTTAACATTTCCACCTCAAACATTTCAAACTTTAAAGTAGCACAACAATTATACATATTTATGTGCTACAATGTAATATTTCAATACATGTGTACAGTGTGTGCTGATCAAATCAGGACAATTAGTATTTATGTTCCTCTCATTCCTCATAATTGGGGCCTTTGAGCTCTTCTCTGGTTAGACAAAACAAAATAAGTTATTGCAAAGAATTGTCCCCCGACTATTTTGTAGAGTACCAGAACTTATTACTTCTATCTAACTCTGTTTTGGTACACATTATCTAATCTCCCACTATCCACCCCTTCAACACTTCCAAGTCTCTAGTAATCACTGTTATACATTTAGATTGACTTTTAAAAACTCATACCTATAAGAACATGCAGAATTTGACTTATTTCTCTGAATATAATATCCTCCAATTCCACCCATTTTGCTGTAAATGATAGAATGTCATTCTTTTTTAAATTTTTTAAAAATTTATTTTTAGTTTTAGTTGGACACAATACCTTTATTTCACTTATTTAATTTATGTGGTGCTGCACATCAAACTGAGGGTCTCACATGTACAAGGTGAGTGCTCTACCACTGAGTCACAAGCCCAGCCCTAGAATGTCATTCTTCTATGTCTGAATAATATTTCATTATATACAACTGTGTGTATATAGTACAGTATCTTTATCCATTCTTTCACTAATGGGCATCTGGGTTTATTCCATATCAGCTATTGTGAACAGTACAGCCATGAACATGGGTGTCAGGTATCTCATTTCCTTTGGAGATATACCCAGAAATGCATTATAGAGTAGATCAACTTTAGTTTCTTGAGGAAGTTCCATCTGTTCTCCATATAGCAGTGTTAGTTTGTGTTCTTATCAATAATGTATGAGAGTTCCCTCTCACTCACACCCGCCAGAATTTGTTTTCTTTTTGGTAATAGCAATTCTATCTGAGGTGAGATAGTGTATTTTAATTCTTATTGCCATGAAGGCTAAGTAAGTTGAGAGCTGTTTTTTCTTTTTCATGAATTTCTTGGCCATTTGAATTTACCCCTTTAAAAACAGACATGCAGACCAGTGGAACTGAATAGAGTCAGAAGTAACCCTGTGTACTTACAGGCAAATCATTCTCAACAAAGGTACCAAAAACATGTTGGAGAAAGGACAGTAATTTTGATAAACAGTGCTGGAAAACTGGATATTCAAAAGGGGGATATTTAAATTTGACTTCTATTTCTCACTATGAAAATCAGCTTGAGGACTGGGGTTGTAGCTCAGTGGTAGAGCACTTGCCTGGCCTGTGTGAGGCCCTTGTTTCCATCCCCAGTAACACAAAACAACAACAACAACAAAATGACAATAAGAACAGAATGGTCAAAAACTCATATGTAAGACTTGAAACTCTGAACCCACAAGAAGAAATCAGAGGAAATACCTTGTTACATTTGTATAGGCAATGAAATTTTTCATAAGCCCCCAAAAGTACAAGGAATAAAAATAAAAAGAGATAAATAGTATTAATCAAAAATAGTATTAATAAATAGTATTAATCAAAGAAGCTTCTGTACAGCAAATTTTCCATACAGGAAAGAGAGAGGTTGCAAAAGGAGAGAAATATTTTGCAAACTATTAATGTGACAAAGAGTTACTATGTGGAATATGTAGAAACCTAAAACACTCAATAACAGCAACCACATCAGCCACATCATCAACAAAAAATACTCCACAAATAATCCACTGTGATGCTGGGGATGATTTGCTGCTTAGAAGAGCAGATCCTGGAGAGAAGGGGACTTAGCTAGACCCAATTGCTCTCTTGCAACCTCTGTGCATTGCTTTGTGGACCAGGGTTACCCAATCAGGGTCACTGTGATTTCAGCTGATCTTCTGGATAGTGACTTAAGTGAAACACACTTACAGATTTCCTAAGATGATACTGATTTTGTGAAGTGGAAATGACAAAGGTCCTTCTCTGTAACTGGGATGAAGGTGAGAGTTTGGTTTCAACCTATGGTCACCTACTACATCCAGAAACATGGCTGGTGGTTAGTGGAAGGCCACCACTTCCTCCTCAGGGAGCACATTTATAATGGTACCATTTTGCAGGGGAAGCTGTTAATTTGTATCAAAAGACTTGGAGGTTTTCTCTGAGTGTGGAAGTTGGTATTTCTTATGTCACTCTTGAGCCATTCACCTGATGATCCTTAGCAGGCAGATGGGCTCCTGGTCTGAGACTTGGAGAGGTCTGAGCTGCAGCTCTAGATCCAGGTAAAGAGGGGAGGAAGGGAAATGTCAGATCCTAGTTGGTGTCTTGTCAAACTGGCTGTGTGGAGGCATCACTGGTTGAGTTGTGAGCCTTGCCAGAAGTCTTAGCCTGACACAGACTTTTTAGAAAACAGCTCTGCCAATTTTAACCAAGACTAATTTTTGGACTTTTGACTTCTGGAACTTCAAGATAATAAACTTATTTTAAGCTTTAAAAGAAGTAGTCAGTGGGGCTGGGTAGTGGCTCAGTGGTAGACCACTTGTCTAGCATGTGTGGGGCGCTGGGTTTGATACTCAGAACCACATAAAAATAAATAAAATAAAGCCATGTGTCCAACTATAACTAAAACAATGAAAAAAAATGTATTCTGGGACCTTTAGCCAATTATGGCATATTGCTAACCTCAGTTTCTTCATCTGCAAAATGAGATCATGGCCCCTTTGTAGTTTTGTGATTGTGTTGTGAATTGATGGTTTATTTCCTGATGTCTCTTCATGACATGATGCCTACTCTTTTCTTTTTGCCCATCTATATATTTTTCTGTTGGGCCAAGAGAGCAAGGCAGTAGCATTTTTTTTTTTTTTTTTGCTTATCTTGAAGACGTAAATTGAATTGGAGCTTTATATTGCCTAAGTCTGAATCTGTGAATGGATCAATTAGAGGGGGTGCCTCTAAATGCTGAGACAAAAGACCAGGCTAAAGTGCTACATTCTTACCACTATTCTGCAAAATTATAGTTTAATGGGGCAAAAATAATTGCATCTATGTTTCTAGCACATTTCATGAGTGTTTTGCCTCATGGATTTACCAGGATTTTAATCTAGTGCAAACCTCTCTTGGTTTTTCAGAAGATGGTCTTTATGGCTTGAGTTAAATATGTTTTTACATGACAAAAAACTTTTGTGCATCTTCTAATGTGGTGACAGAGTGAAATAAATTGTACCTGGGGTTTTATTACTGGTGGTTTGAGTTAATGGGAAAAGGTAAGATAAAGAAAAAACACATTGCAAGGTTATGTGACTTTATTAAATTATGTTTACAGGTTTACTTGTTGGAATTTTGTAACAAAATGGTTTTTCTGGCATCTGTTTATCAGTATTTGTCACTAATTAGTGCCTGCAACTTACCTTTTATGGGAATCATGTTCTTGCAATCATATTGGTGTCTAATAAATCAGAGCTGTCATAGCTCACGTGCTTGCTGTTGTTAAGTTTTGCTTGTGCTTTTCTGGCTGGTGTATTTCCTGATTCTCTCTTTCCCACAGGTTTCCAACAATGGTTATTCCATTTTTGTGAATGGGAAGGAAATGAAGAGTAAAGTGGAGAGGCCATGGTTGTGACTCAGTGGTAGAGCACTTGCCTAGTATGCATGAGGCACTGAGTTTGATCGCCAGCACCACATAAAAATAAACAAATAAAATAAAGGTATTGTGTCCATCTACAACTAAAAAAAATTTAATAAAAAAAAGAGCAAAGTGGACACAATAGTGAACTCCACCCACCAGCATTTTACCTCCCAGGTGGAGGTCATTGTCATGGTGTCCTGACTCCTCTTGCAGATTGAGATCTCAGACACAGAGCTGAGCCAGATCAAGGGCTGGAGGATTCTGGTGGCTTCCAACAGAAGGTGAGGATCACATCATAGTGGGTTAGAGTGGTCTGTGCTTGAGGTTCAGATAAATCTGACTTGAGACTGACTCACACTTTAATATTAACACCTCCTAGGGTAGTTGTGGGGATGAAGTGAGATGACAGATGCACCTGGCATGAGATCTAGCATTGGCTATAGCTGTTTTCCATCCCCATCTCATACCTGTCTATTCCTGTGTTCCTCTTCCTCAGTCCCCCTGCTAGTGGATGTTGACCATTTTTCATGCACACAGTGCAGATATTAAGACTGTGAGCACTGGAATGAGGCTTCCTGAGTTTAAACCCTGGTTTTCCCACTTAAAGCTCTGTGAACTTATGGCTTCACCTATCCAATCCTCAGTTTATTTGTCTAAATTGAGAAAAATAATATTACTGAAAAGTTGTCTCAATAATTCAATGACATGATACATACTCCAGTAGACAGAATTCTAAAGATAAACTTCTTGCTCACTAAGAATCCCATCTCCTGCTTCACCAAATACTGATCTGATAGTGTGGTGAGGGGACTTCACAGAAATAACTACAAACAACTTATCAATCCTATGGAGAGTACCCTCCTTGTGGGTCGGACCAATCAGATAAGCCATTTGAGAGCAGGACATTCTCCCTAGCCTCATGGCCACACCATCCAGTGTATGGCCCACAGGCTTGGTCCAAGAGTGTCTTTGACTTCTTCCACTTCATTTACTTAGTTACTCACTTTCATTGTATGTGACACCAGTGTTGGTGTGCAACAGTTTGGAAGGCTTAAAAGTCATCCTTCAGCCTGGAGACAGGAGAAACCCTGGACTAGATGTCCTGTCACTACACAGCAACTGGGTATTCCTTGCAGCAAGACATTAGAAACAGTAACTCTTTCTAGCTCATTAACAGCACTCAAGATGGCTTCTTCTACACTCACAATACCATGATGTATATCAACACTAGCCTTCTGAAGACAGAAATTGGCAGCAATAGAGCAAACTTGCACACCTTACTCTTTGGCAAATACTTTTCCCATTAAGTCCCAGAAATTGACTGTACTCATTAAGTTCATCTTGGCTAATCTCTGTAAATAGGAAAGCCTCCTCCTAAATCTGATCAGGAGCTAGAGAAGTAGCTCAGTGGAGTGTCTGCACATAGATGAAGAAGAACGCTCAATTCGATCCCAGCACCAATAAATATTTTAAGTATTTATTAAAAATTTAATTTTAAGCAACTTCCCATTATGGTACTATCAAAAAGGAAAGCAAAGCATTATACTGGATTCCCCATCTGGCCCCAGGACATGACTCAAGGGAGTCAAAGCCAACCTCACAGGTGCTACAGACACAGGAAGTGGGTCAGACTCCACCTTCAATGTTCATCTTCCTCCCACACAGGCAGGTCTACTCCTGATTTCCAAGAGCTTCCCCATCAATAAAAAGTCATGAGGCCAGGCCCATGAACAAAGAGCCTTTAGATGCCATGGTCTAGTCCCTGTTTGCTGCTTACTAATTGTGTGCTCATTGCCAAATCCAAGCACATCTTGGGGCTTCTATTTTCTCTCCTATTCAATACAGTTCACCATTATCCAAGGTCCTTAGGAGGATGGCAGAGCACAGTGAGTGCAAAATCCTGCCACAAGGGACTACACACAGTGGTCACCAGGACCATCCCCTAGAGCCACTGACACACCACGGACAGCGGCTCCCTGAGCTGAGTGTGTGCGTGAGTGGGTCAAGAGACAATGCCTGAATTCAACCCGGGTTGACCCACTCCTGAGATGTGTGACTTGGACATAACACAAGTCACCTCTCAGTGACAGTTTCTCTTCTATTACATATGATTCTGCAAATGCCAGAATCTAACTGTTAAACTCAGAAAAAGGTCAGAAGTCCCAGAACAAGAAGGAGCTATTTGTATCAGATTGTATCTCTGCCCTTATACACACTCAGGGTCTGGAGAGCTTAGCTACCACCTCTTGATTCATACCAGTGAGTGCCTGTCGCGACTTCTTGCCCGCAAGGAAGACGCAACACTCAGGAATCTTCTTTCAGTAGTTTATTTCAGGCCCTTGATAGTTCTTCTTCTCTTTCTCGGATGCCCCTCCCAGCCTTAATAAAGCATCTCAAGCCCCAATGCAAAGCAGCCACGTGGAGCTTTCTCATAGGGTGATGAAAAGTCATGCGCCAACTCTCCCAAATAAGGAGTTGTTTGTCACAGACCACAGCGGAGCCAGCGCCATCTTGTAATGGCGACCATAATTTGCATAAACGGCAGAAGCGGCTCACCACAAGTGCCAGCAAGCCTGACATCACTGCTGGACCCTGAAACCTTCCCACCAACACCTGAACTGCTCTGGCCTTCTGTGCTTCAGTCACCACTTAGCAGTTGCCACTGCATGAAGATGTGGCTTTTAATCTATGGCTATTGAGCAGTAATGGCTCATGAGCTGGTGGGTCAGGAGCCCTGCCTCTCCTATTGGCACCTCTCACCAAGTGTCCCAGGAAGGTCTTCAGAGGTGTTTTCAAGCTTCCCCCACACCCCTTTTTACCCCTAACCAACAATTTCTTTATAATGTGCCCAAATATGCTTTCTCTAGCCCAGGACAACAGGATTCTGGGTCAGTCTCTAGCCACAAATGACAGTGGATTTAAAGGAATTCCTGACTGCACCCATCACAACCCCATTGTCAAGATGGTCTAGAAGAAAACGTGCAGGTGATTCCTATCACTGCATCCTCTCAGAACAAAGGTGTCCCTTTGCAGAATGCAACTAATCTTTAAAGCCTCCTGGGTCACCTGGGCCTTGGGCAAAAGGCTGTGAGAGAGAAAGCTGATTCTGATACCAGTGGGCAGAGGAAGTGAGAAAAGTGAGTGGCTGGCACCTAGATGGCCTTCAGCCTCCATCAAAGTGTAACTACTGCCTCAGCAAGGGAGATCATGGGCACAAGGGAGAAACACTTGTCTGGCAACAATTGCTAAGACTCAACCCCATAAGTTATAGCTCAAAGGTGACCTACTGGGTAGCTCCAAGGGCAATGCATTCTGTAGGGTCAAGGTCAAGACAGCCTGCTTGGAAGGCTGAATTTCCTGTCTGGAGAAACTCCTCCCCAATTCCAGTTACTGCAATAGAAGCCCTCAGTGAACTTTATGGCATAGAGGTGGGATAGAAGTGAAACCCTCCAAAATCAGTGCCTCGAGGTGCCCTAGAAAACAACCACAACCCAGGGATATGGCATGAGGTCAGGGCCTGGAATCAGGGCTGAATGTCCTAGCTTCGGAGGCCATTCAAAATCTCTGCATCTTAGACACTAGAGGTGCTGCCAGGGAGTTGGTTAGAATAGCTAAGAGGAAGGGGATCCTCCAAGGGATCCAGATGTCAAGTTTTGACACCCTTCAGACTTTTCTCCACACAAGAAAACAGTCTGCAAAGTGGTCAGCTGCCAGGCAGGAACTTAAGAACGTGTGATTGCAGGTAGAGGGCTGCTCACTGCTATCACTTGAAGTTGTTTCTTTGTTTCAGAAACTGCTCTTTCGAAAAGGCCTGGAAGAACCAGCTTAAACCAATCAAAGATACACAGCTCCTTTTCTAAAGTGACCTAGGGTAAACTTTGCTCACTCTAACTCATTATAATACTAAATTCTCTGCCCTAAATGAAGTTCATCTGTCATTTGTTTGGTTTGGTACTGGGAATAGAAGCCAAGGGGTGCTTTACCACTGAGCTACATTTTGTGGTACAGATTTCTCAGAACAAAAGAAAGAGAATATGATGCTGTCTGTATCATTGTGAGCCCTCTGGAAATCAGTTTTGAACATTCTTGCTACTTTGTAGTATAGAAATAGAATGCCCAAACAGGAATGTGTATTACCTTATATGAAGACAAAGGCTAGTATGTAAAAGGAAACTAACTAGAATATATAAAGGATCATTCCCTACACTAAATGCTGAGCCTTTGAATAAGAATACACTGAAGCTGGATGCACACAAATAAACACTGCTTCCTATTGAATACTTTGGTGTCCCCTGTCTCTGTATGAGAATCCCATGCAACATTTTATTCTGTTTTGTTTGATGCAAACACTGACTTATCTTATCCTTTTCATTGCTATATATTTATAATGACCAGTTTGCTTAGAAGTATTTACATCCTATGAGAAGTGAAAAGAACATCTGAAAAAAGATTTGGATGACTCTTAAATAGTAGTCTACAATAACTGACATGAAAACCAACTCAAGTTGTAAGCTCCTTCTTTTTAGAAACATTGCATATGCTGTAATTCTTAAAAATAACTTATCAAAACTGATTTGTGCCCATGTTTGCACTCTTCTAAAATTACTTTTAAAATAGTCTAACATGAGAAGTTTTCTATGGCTTCTACAGAAATTCACATGGCTTCTACAGAAAGTGTCAACAGGCCTGGAGATATAGCTCAGTGCTAGAGAGCTTGTGCAGCATGTACTAGGCCTTCAAATTTAACCACCAACACTGAAAGAAAAGGAACTGAAGAAGGAAGGAAGGAAGGAAGGAAGGAAGGAAGGAGATATGGGACAGGAGGGGAGGGAAAGGAATGAGTCATTAAAACAAAAGGACAAGTGGTACAAATATAAATATATGACATACTAGCTCTTTAAATTTTTTACAGAGCTTTAGAATTTTAGTGACATCAAGCTGGGTGATATTATGACTGTACAGAATGGCACAAAATAAGTTCTGGCCTAAACCAAACCAATGGGTGGGTGACCTGGAGAGGAATCCTCTCTGGCTTGATTGGGACAGGCTTGAACCTTTGCTGCTTCAAGATTCACAGCACAGTGAAGGGCAAAGACTTCTCTGACAGGAAGCATGAGTGTGCTAGGCCCCTGGGAGACCATGACCAGGGTTCCCCATGCCCATGCATGGAGCTGCCCCCAACCACTGATTCACAATGATCTGCTCCATTGCCTGGTGCAGGTTTGTTCCTGACCAAAGGCCTGAGTGTCCACAGCCTGTTTTGAAATGGCTGGGCATGGTGTGGTAGCAGAGGGAATAGCCAAAGTAGCCTTATCATGATGGAAGGGCAATGGCTGCCCCTCAGCCCTACTTGGGGGTGGTACTGGAAGAAGTAAGCAGGGTTGTGGTCTGCCTTGTCTGAAGACATGGAAACACACCCTAGTCCTTATGTGTCCCTGGGAATTGATGATATGTACAACAATTGGATTTTTTGTTGTTCTCTTGTTTTTGTGGAGAAGTTATCAGTCTGTGAGAAGCAGGCATTACATGAGAAGAGAAAAACAGCTTGCTCTAAAACTTTCTGGACTAATTGAAGAAAAATGTGAACTACTTGAAAAGGTTAGTCTTGTTCAAAAAGACTATGAAGACTTAGAGTCATCTTTAAAGGATACCATTTTGGAGAAGGAGTCAATAAAATCAGAAAATTTGGAGACAATATATGAAAACCTGGATAGGTCCATATCTAAACTTGAGGATGAAATACTCTTTCTAGAAAAAAAGCTAAAAGAAGAGAAAACTAAATATTTTCAACAGGATGAATTGATGGTGGATATATTAAAAAGAATTAAGTCCCTAGAAGATGAATCAAAATCACTCAAATTTCAAGCTAAAACAACCTTGAGAATATTTAAAATGAATAAAGAAGCAGTTACAGTAGCAATAAAAGAGGCTTTGAATGAAAATTTCTACCTTCAGGAAAGTCAGAAACAGCTTTTAGAAGAAGTTGAGGTATGGAAAGAAAAAGTGAATGGCCTCAATAAACAGAAAATGATACTTGAACACTCTAAAGATCATGCAGGACCATCTTGGAGAGCTGAAGTAACCACCGCCACTCTCCGACAGATTGAAACAATAAAACAGGTGTGTTTTACTCAGCTCCTCTCCCATACAGCAGGGAATTTGCATAAAATCTCTCCTAGGCTCTCCGGGGGAGGGATTATCAGAGCAAGCCTGCATAAAGACGTGGGGAGAACTAGAGACACCCGACCTTCAACTGCCCCTCCCATCAGCAGGGAAAACGAAACCTGTATTGCCAGCGCGGGGAGAGGGGCAAGTGGAAAAAATCAAAACAATAGAGTGCCAGGGGGTTTTCAATAGCCACCCTCCATGCCCAACAAACGGCAGGCCCAGAGTACAGTTTGAACTGCCAAGAGGCATCACTCAGGGGAAAAATGGTCTAGCAGGAGAAACCAGGACTAGCAGGAGAAACCAGGGGACTAGAGGCCAGGCCCTCGTGACTGGGCGGCTGGAGAAACTCCACCCGCTGCCTGCAAGACTGGGTGGCTGGAGTCCTCCCCCCCGCCCGCCTTTGACCTACCGCACCACTGGGCAGCTAGAGATTGCCCGCCCACCAGCAACAGCCGGCCCATTGCCCCTGCGACTGGGTGGCTGGAGACTGCACGCCCGCCTGCAACAGCCGGCCCATTAACCCTGCAACAGAGCAGCTGGAGACCGTATGCCCGCGGGCAACCAATCGCCCACCGGCTGC
>NW_026000196.1:21382043-21442547 GCF_001458135.2 Marmota marmota marmota
GGGGGGGAAACAAGGGAGAGAATTGAACAACAGCAGATGAGGTAGAGAGGGATGATGAGAGGGGAGGGGAGGGGGGATAGTAGGGGAAAGGAAAGGTAGCAGAATACAACAGTCACTAATATGCCATTATGTAAAAATGTGAGTGTGTAACCGATGTGATTCTGCAATTTGTATTTGGGGTAAAAATGGGAGTTCATAACCGAATTGAGTCAAATGTATGAAAGATGATATATCATGAGCTTTGTAATGTTTTGAACAACCAATAAAAAAATAAAAATTAAAATTAAAAAAAATAAAAAATAAATAAATAAATAAAGATCATGCAGAACAAGTTCTAAGAGATAAAGAAAATCACATTAAATCTCTGACTGAACACTTGCTGCAGATGAAATATTGGGCTCCTGTGCTTGCAGAAGTCCTAACAGATGATGGTAACTTGGAGTTGGAAATGGAGAGTGAATCAGAAATTGGTGCTCACTTTGAAGATCAGCCAAAAGGGGCTTTGAAGAAACTGGTTTATGTTGCAAAGTTAAAGGCCTCTTTTAAAACCTTAGAAAGAGAAGGAAATCAAATTTTTACTTTATTATCTGAAGTAATTGAGACAAAGGAAGGTGTTATAGGACATATTAAAAATCTTAAGACAGAACAAGCATCTTTGCAAGCAGAAAATACACAACTTGAAAGTGAGAATCAGAATCTTCAGCAGAAATTTAAAGTCATGATGGAAATATATCGATAAAATGTAATGGAACTCCAATAGAAACTAATAGGAGAGAAAAATTACCAGGTAGAGCAAGAAGTGAAACTTTCCAAAGTGGAGGAAAAGATCAGCCATACAACTAAACCGCTGGAGACCTATAGAAAATGAGCCAATGATCTTGAAGAAGAATTGAAGAGAACCATTCATTTTTATCAGGGACATGTTAAGTACTATGAGAAAAAAACACATGGTAATGAGTTGGCAGCTCAGAGTGCTGAAAGATACCTCAATGATTTAAGAAAACAAAATGATCACAACAGACAAAAATTAACTGAAATGGAGTTCAAATTTAAACTTGCAGAAAAAGATCCTTCTGCACTTGATGTTTCAAATACAGCCTTTGGCAGAGGTCATTCTCCAAATGGTCCCTCACCATTGAGTCAACCTTCATGTGAAATGAGACCTTATGTGTAAAAGAAGGGTCCACTCATACTCTCACCTTTGGTGACAGTGGGAGAAGGAAGAGGCTCAAGGGGCCCAGAGAATTCTCTGGATCATCCAACTAGCAATGAAAGAAGAGAATCAAACTGCAATAGGTTAACTGATCCTCAGAGAGCACCTTCTGACACTGGACCCCTGGCACCTCCATGTCAACAGGCCCATATGATAATGATCCCTCCACCAAGCCAAACATATTCTGATCCACAGCTTCCTCTACAAAGGCAAGATGGATGTTATTATAATTATGGTACACCATCAGAATTCAAAAGTTCCACTATGCTGCCTTTGGAAAAAATGGAGGGGGTCTACGTCTTCAGATATTAAATACAGTAGAAATGATATCAAAGTCAATCTTGGTGATTCCAGTTTGCCTGATTCATCTCTCCCTCCTGAAAATGAAGTAAGTGGCTCTAGGATTTGCTTTCTCACCTTTCCTTCCAATCAGAGGTCCATTGTTTCCAGTGGATCCAAGGAGTCAGTTCATGAGAAGAGGACCTTTTTTCCTCCACCTCCTCCAGGAAACATGTATGGAGCATCTTGAGGATATTTTCCACTGGGCCCACCACCCCCTCCATTCCCAATGGGACTGTGGTGTTTTCCTCATTATCTCCCCCCAAGAGCTGGATTTCTTCCCCCACCTCCCACCCCCATATTCTGAAAGTAGAAGTGAGTTCCCTTCAGGGTTGATTCCACCTTCAAATAGCCTGCTATTGAACATCCAGAAGCACAAAGGAAACCTGACTGTATTTTGTATCTGCCTTCAAAAGTAACTTATCTCTCATTTATAGTTTAAGTAACTGCTTTTATTTAAATACTTTTTCTCCAATTGAAGCTTAATGGGATTACAATTCTTAGTAGTTTGTAAATAAACATGGTTTAAATATGAATCTTATGAGTAAATTATTTCCATTTTATCTTATTCTAGAGAGTATAACATTTAATTTGATTAATGCACTATTATATGAACAAGAAATTGAGTTTTATATATGCAATCTTGCAGTTGGGGATATTTTAAACTCCAAACAAAGGCTGTCCCTTTATACAAAGAAACATATTTACTGTGATTGTAGCAAATGTGAAAGTAACTTTATGCTTAATGAAAGATTTTAATTGACATAAAATCTTGTTTGGCATTGATAATAAAAATCAGCTAGTTTTTCCATAAAAAATACTAGAGCATATTAAGAGTAAATCAGAAAACACAATTATACATGTCATGGAAATAACTGACTATCAGAAAACTTGTAGAAATTGGAAACTTCACTCTGTCTCTGTTTTCCCTTACATCTTTTTTTTTTTTTAAAAAATTTGTACCCATTTTGCTGTGGTTCACTGATATTGGGAATGTCCTAGTCTTTGTTTTGTCCTAGCCTTTGTTTTAAAATAGAAATGAATTATTAGGACACTGAAATGAAGAAACAAAGACATAACTCCAAATTTTATTATTGGTAGATCCAATAGTCATAAAATGACTCTGCTAAACTACTATAAATGTTTGAATTTCTTAATCTCAATTTCTATATCATTGCATATAAGTAACAATTTACAAAACTGCGCCAGTCTGGAGATGACACTTTGAACAATGTTTCCCTGTTAGAGACCAAGAAAGAACATTTATTAAAAATACCCTAATTAAGAATTAGTGGTTAAAGTTTTTTTTTTCAAGTGTTAAATATGCTCTTCAGGTTTTTGTAAAGAGTATACATTTAAGTCTAAAATAAATGCCATAATATACTTTTCTTCTTAAATATAAGAAGCAGCTTTGTCACAATTGATGGCCAGTGGAGACTTTCAGTGATACTTGAGCCCATGATTAATTTAAATGAGAAAAAAAGTTGGGCGTTGAAAAAGAAACACTACAAGTTCAATAAATCTAATCTGTTTTCCCTCAAAAGTAACGCTGGTTGTTAAATTAATCCTATAATTTTTACTTTCTAGCATAAAACATTATTTGCTCTAAATGAATGGAAGACAAGTCTACATTCATGGTCTATATAAAATGGACTGATGACCCCCCACTAATGTTAATTCAGAACTACTTCTTCTCTAACTACTACAGGAGAATAGTTCCTAGTATATTTCATGTTTGACACCAAGAAACTGGAAGTAAGGTGATTTTAGGTTGAAAACAGAACTGAAATTCCTAAATACCATGATACAGTCCTATAAAAAGTTATAGTTTCAGAAGAAAAACCTGAAAGGACCTTCTAAATATGACACCATTTATTGAATCAGGTTCCAACTTTGTTTGCAGCTCTGAAAATGACAGTTAAATAAAATAAAAACAATATTAAAAATTGGCAACTTATAGAAAAATAAGAAAGTATTAAGTCCAAAAATGAAGTCATATACACAGTACATATCTATATGCACTTTACCTAAATAATTGGGCTATTATTATAAAAATCAAAATTCTCACAACTATAAAAGAGTCCTGCTCCTGATATTTGAGATGTCATAATTAAAGTAATAGTCTTTTTTACATGACTTATGTGGAAAAATATAGCACCAGTGAATGAAACTAATAAGTATATTATTGTTTTATTTATAAAGGTTTTTTAGTTGTGGATAGACATTTACTTCATTTATTTATATGTAGCACAGAGAATCAAACCCAGTGCCTCACACATGCTGGGCAGGAGCTCTGCTACTGAGCCAAGACCCAAGCCCATGATTATGTCTTAACAACCACTAACAATAATCTAAAAAGGAAATGAGTATATCTCTATTATCAAAGAAATATAAGCCAAAAATACATAACAATAATAGTTAGACCTGAATTATTTTCTAATGTTCTACTTATTACAGGGATTCTTTGATTCTACAGTGGTTTTATCAAAGGCCTGAAATATTTCCTAGCACTTGGCCAGCATCTACTCTTCTACAATAGAGGAAATTGTTATGGTAGAATTCATTTCATGAATTAAATTCATATACTCAGGGGATATCAATATTCCTCAAATATGCTTATGGACCTGAGAGTACTGATATTCAATAAAAGGATTATGTTTTTTAAAAAATGAGGGCTGGGGTTTTTACTCAGCAATAGAGTGATCACCTAAAACCTTCAAGATCCTGGGTTCGATCCTCAGCACCACATATAGATAAATAAAGGTATTGTGTCTATCTATAACTAAAAATGTTTTTTTTAAAATGGTAAACATGGCAAATTTCACATCATGTATATTTTAACCGCAACAAAACATTTAAAATGAAAAACAAAAAAACTGAGGGGTGCCAGTGAGGGAGCTGTGAGTTCTCACTGAGGTGGGTTCTCAGTGAAGATGGCAGGTGGCCTGATTTCAATAGGTGTTTTAGGTGGTGCCACATTCTGGGATATCCAGTCTGGTGAGGTTTCCATTTGAGGATTCATTGGGGAGGGCTTTATTGGTAATGGAATGTTGTTCATAAATCCTTGCCTGAAATTTTGGATGAAAGAGTCATTGTGCCATTAGCTATATTACTATTGGGTAAGAGGACAACTTGCAACTTTTTATTTTTTTGTCTTTTTTTTCAACATATAACTTTATGAAGGTCAAAAATATGACAAATGTGGCCTCCTATTCTTAGAGTGTTTTAAAGTGACAGATTCCTGGAAATAAGAAATGACAACTTTCTTTGGGACATGTAAACCTCTATTCAAAATATGAATATACTTTAGGTACCCATAGGAAAATTCCATGATATAAATTACATGATGCATTTTTTTCCTGAGTCCCCTCTCTTCCGTTAGCCCATGCCTCTAAGGACAGCACCTCCTGGAGGCTGCAGGGCCTGCTGTCTGAGAGCAGTGAGCTCTGTACTGAGGAACCTTGAAAGTGGCTCTCTGGTGAGGTCCAGAGGAAGGCAAGAATGAGAAGTCTAGGCAGGACAATGGCATGGAATGACAAGGAATATTCTGAAAGATGCTGTCTTCTGTCTGGAGGACCTGCTGGAGGAACAGGTGTTGAAAGGAATTGGCCCCAGGGAACTTGGGGGAGGAACTATGGAAAGCATGCTGTGAAACCTGGCTTCTCCTAGGAACTTTTTGGTAAGCCTGTCTCTAACTGTGCCTGGAGAGGTGCGTGGCTGTCTTCCCATGGGACAAAGTGCCAAGTGGCCCTTCCTTCATCAAGGATAAAATCAGGGCCTTCAGCAACTTAGTTAAACCCTGTCTTTTTGTGACTGGCTTTTTGAGTTGGCCTAATATTTTCAAGGTTCACACTTGTTGTAGCATGTTATCAGTACTCCATTCCTTTCTATTGCAGAACAACATTACACTAGATGGATATGCTGTATTTATTAATCTATTTTGTTATTTGACTGAGTCACTTGTACTTTTTGACTATTTGAATACACTGATGTGAACACTCATATACAAACTTTTGTGTGCATGTCTAACTTTGTTTCCCGCATCTAGGAGTGGGATTGCTGAGTCACTTAGTAAGTCTCTGGTCTAACATGGAAGAAGTTGCCAGACTCTGCTAGAAAGCTGCCACATCCTTTACATTTTCTTCCCCAGGTCACTGTGTGTTTCTGTTCCTGAGAACATAAGCTATTGTCCATGTCTTGATTGTAGCCATCCTTCTAGCCATTAAGTCATCTCTTATTATGACTTTGATTTGAAATACTTTAATGATAAATGATGACTGTTTTGCAAACATAATGATCTTTAGAGAAGTGCATATTCAAGTCTTTGGACACTTTTGGGGGGATTTTCTTTGTTGCTTAGTTGTAACAGTTCTTTCTATATTTGGGGTAAGAGTCATTTCTGAGTTATAATCTACGATTTGCAAGTATTTTCTTCCATTCTGGGAGTTGTCAATTCAATTTCATAGTGCATTCTTTGATGCTCAAAAGCTTTTATTTTCAACAAAGTTCAAGTTACTTATTACTTCTTTTGTTGCTTAGCTGGTGCCTTATATTAGTAAACACTACTAAATGTAAGGCCAAAATGATGTATTTCTATTTTTTTCTAAGAGTTTATAGTTTTAGCTTTGCATTGAGTTCTGATATATTTTGAGGATGTGTGTGTGTGTGTGTACACGTGTATGTGTGTACACATGTGTGTGTATATGAACTGAGGAAGGGAATCTAACTCCATTCTTTTCTATATGTTCATCTGTTCTCACATCACCCTTTGTTGAAAAGGTCCTTTATCATTGACATGCCCATTCATCTTTGGTGATGCCTTAGCACATCATATTACCCTTATGACCATACACATAAGGGTTTTCTGCCAAAACTCATTCATGATTTGCTCTTCAGAAAAGGAGCCATGAAAGAGCATTGGTGACAGATTTGCTTACTATAGCCTTCCCAGCTCACTGTACAGTGCCCACCTGCAGGTATAGTCACAGTCTGCACTTGCAGAGGCTGGGCTGTCTCTTGGTCTCAGGGCCTGAGGACTCCACTTCCAATGAGCTTTCATGCCCATCCCTCTGTGTTCACATGACAGGTTAGCAGCTATGCCAGATGACACCCTAGTTGCTACTTGACCAAGCACATATCCATCTAGACTGGCCAGAGACATGGGCACATTGAGCCCCAAATGGACTGTTAGTCCCCTCAAGTGCATAGATACAGATGGCTATCACACAGGTCTCTTCCTAGGATGTCATCCAAAGGGGGACAGCTGCACATTCTGTCCTAATCCATCCATGTAGCAATTAGTTATTGATTGTATGGGTAGGGCCCTTGATACTTTGGACCTCAATTCCTCTGGTGAGAGGAGTGGATTGAGTCTTCTGAATTGATTACTTTGAGGCAGGGGACAGGTTTGAGTTGGCACAGGGAGAAGTTAGCAGCCAATTAACTGGGCCCCTATAGGATGGCTTCCTGTGTGAACCTCCCCAAGACCCTGAAGGGGTCCTTCCTCTTAGGATAGCACTTGGAGCCCTCCTACCCACACACTTAGGACTCTACAAGAGCTAACTCTGTACCTTGCACCTGCTCAACTCTGGAAATGGATCACCTATTCATCTTTGTGCACAGAACTTTCTGCTCCATTTCTATCAGGATCGACTGCTTGGCAGAAATTCTGCTTTCGCTGCTCATATTTCCCCTCAAAATTTGCAAAGACAAAGAGTGTGATTTCTATTTTTGGTATAATTTGAGTTAGATCATCAAGCAAACTTTATTTTTCTGAAATATATTTTATGTATGTAATTATGCCCATAATTGTATTTGTATTTTAACTTTTGATCAAAATTTCACTAATATTTTTATATGCCATAGCTCAGAGAGCATACTAGGCTTCACAAGCATTAATAAGAAACACCATTGTATTTTAAATATTAGATTTCTTCAAGATGTGAATAGGTCTTAAATGTAAATATCACAGACTCATAATTCCATGACAATTAATAAGCTTTTAGTTTCCATCCCATACTTAGACATCTTACATTTAGTGGAGTTTCTTAAGCAAGGAAAAGAGAATGGAAACAAAATGACCCACTTACCTGTCACCCTCAAGACTGGAATGGCTTCACAGCACTTACGCCTCCCACGTGACATGGCAGCTCTGATGAAGAGGAACAGTGAGGCTGAAAACAGCTTCCCAGGTCACACAGATCCCCATTCCTAAGATACAATTCACAGGCTCAGCACTGCCACTTCTGAGACTCCACAGTGTTAGGAGTGTCCTCTGCACTAGGCTTTATCTAAGTAGGGTGAGCATTACCTTCATTGGCAGATCCCAGACTCAAGGGTGGAGTCATCCTCAGGCCAAACCTAATTTAATGTAATATGACAAAGTTTTAAGAAATGAGTAGCATATCTGATTTCTACAAATTATTTTAGAAAATGTCCTTTGAGATAACATCATTTTAACATATTTTTATTCAAGTCTAAATTAACTTAACAATAAATTATAGCTGCATACAGTGGTTTGTGTGTAACAGATAAAATGAATACATTATGTAATAAAAGAATTGTGAGAAATGCAACTAAGGAACTTCCCAATGATAAATAGTTCTTGGACCTGTATTTCAGAAAAGCCTACAGTGTACATAATAATACATAGAAAATTCAAGTTAAGTGCTGAATATGTATGGATATGGAGCACTTTTTTTGGTACTGGGGATTGAATTCAGGGGCATTCAACCACTTAGCCACATCCCTAGCTTTGTTTTGTATTTTATTTATAGAAAGAGAGTTTCACTGAGTTTCTTAGTGCCTCCCTTTTGCTAAGGTTGGTTTTGAACTTGGTATCAGCCTCCCTGAGCTGCTGGGATTACAGGCACACACTTTAGTGCCTGTCAATGTGGAACACTTTTTAGTGTGTTTAAGGGCCTGGGCTCAATCTCCAGCCCTGTAAAGAGAGAGGAAAATCAATTTAAGTTACATACTTTGAAAACTTGGGCTAGGATTATGGCTCAGCAGTAGAGTGCTTGCATAGCATGTGCAAGGCCCTGGGTTCGATCCTTAGCAGCACATGAAAATAAATAGATATTGTGTCTAACTATAACTAAAAAAATTAAAAAATAAAATATTTTAAAACTCAATACCTATATGAAACATATTTTAGACTGCATAATATTTTAGTGCAATGATCATTAAAAGTTCTCATCTTGCTAGAGACATGCCTGTAATTTCAGTGAATTGGGAGGCTAAAATAGGAGAATTACAAGTACAAGGGCACCTTTAGCAATTTAGGCCCTAAGCAATTTAGTGAGACCATGTCTCAAAATTTAAAAAAGAAAAAGGGATGGAGATATGGCTCTTTGATAAAGGATCCTTGGGGTAAATTATCATTACAAAAAAAATTCAACTGAGTGAAGTTTAACAGGTACACAATCCTACAATCCCATTTGCTTTGGAGGATGGAGAGAGAATGGAAAATTCAGGGCAGCCTAGGCATCATATAGAGACCCTGTCTCAAAATAAAAAAAAAAATAAGTGTGGGGATGTAGCTTAGTGGTAGAGTTCCCCTGGGTTTGATCCCTAATATAAATAAAATTCACAGGAGACATTGTTATATGCCACATGAAATTAAAATAGCTCAAAATGTAAGTCAAGCACAAAAAGAATTATGAACACAATATCACAGAAAAAAAATTCTCAGATACTTGATCTCTTGGATGATCTTGTACCTCTTTAAACTTCAATGATAATCAGTGTATTTACAATTATTACAAAAGAGATCAGTGCTATGAGGATACTAACATTCACTGAGCAGTTAATTTGATATTTATCTTTAATTAATTCTATCAAGATCAAGGATGCTTTGTAAATTCAGGTCAGTACATTAAAAAAAAGTTTGGGATTGATGGTAAACTGGCATGTTTATTTTACAACAATACAATCGCTTACCCTTTAAATCTTTGTTCAATAAGATATCATTATCAGGGCTGGGGTTTAAGCTCAGTGGTGGAGCACTTGCCCCTCACATGAGAATCACTGGGTTTGACCTTCAGTACCACATAAAATTAAATAAAATAAATAAAGATATTGTGTTCATGTTTTAAAAAATTATAAACAAAGATACCATTGTCTTCTGAAACTGTACATTTCTACTCTTACTGCATGTTGAATACCACTGAAAATCAAACATTTATTTTTCTTTTAATGAATTATTTGTATGTTGGTTTATGTTGCTGATCGCTTTGTATACAATCACAACTAAATCCTAGGAATTTTTATCTTCCAGCAAGTAGTATTCCTAAACACTGAAATAAAGAACTGTTCTTATGTTTGATAGAAAACTATTCAAAATCAATTTATGCTGATTCATCAGAGAACTGTAGGTATATTTTAAAGGTAATGTGGATAGACCTTTCTGCTTTAATGGACACCTAATAAATATCTGACTCAGCTATGAGACTGAATATTAAGTATTGATCAAATCCATTAATAAAATCATATTAGTAAAGAGCTTTAGCTCTCATTAAATATACCAGGTATTCAAAAACATTAACATCAAGTTGACTTTGTAAGATGGTGGTATAAACTAGGATAAAAAGTCCTATTGTAGGGTGTTCCCCAAAACCCTCTGCCAACTCCTGTCAGTGAGGATAGCAAATAGAATCTCACACACTCACCCTGTGCACAGGCTGGTGGGTAGTCACTAGCTCAGTGGCTACTGGCTCACAGCCGTACATTTTTGGACTGTCTATTTTTCATAATAATAATCTAGACCTAATGTTAGGATTAAATATCCTTGTCATACAATAATGATGATTTCCCCCCTGCAATACTGGGGATTCCAGGGCCTCTCATTAGGCAAGTGCTCTGCCACCAACCTATATCTCCAGCCTCTTTTAAATCTTATTGTGAGACAGTGTTTTTCTACATTGCAGTTTGGACTCAAATTTGTAATACTCCTGCCTCAACATCCTGAGTCACTGAAATTACAGGTATGTTCTAACATGGCTGGCATGATGAGCTAAATGTACTATGAAAGTTCAGTAAAAGACTGGCAGGTTTTGTACCTTTCTATACTTTACTAAGCACAGAGAAGTGAATGTGATCTATAGTCATCATAAAACTATTAGCAACATAGCCACAGTGCAGATGTAGGGGGCACCTGTGAAGTCATGTCAGTTAAGCTTTGTTTTAACACTGCTATGCTGTCATTCAATTTGTCTTCAGTATAATAGCTGCCTTTAGGTTAGACACAAAGAACTGAGAGTCAGTCAAACATTTCAAAATCTTGAATACATTCCAAGTTTAAAATGGAAAACAATTTTTTTGGGTAGGTCAGTTTAAAACACAAGCCACACCACTATCCAAATGTAAATTTTAGTTAGGTGAGTGTTTCCTTCCAATAATGTCAGGTAGTGAATTACTTCACAATACATCTTTACCCTTTAATCCTGCCTCTCCTTTTTGTCAAAATTCCTGCTACTTGCAAATAATGATGAGAAAGATATGATTACTTTCATAATTTGTAAATTTGAGCCTATTTTCAGAGTTACTAAATTTGTATTCCCTTTTTTTTAGTGTTATCTGCACTAGAGTAGATTATTTCAAGAAGTCAGTATATATCTCCCTATGATAATGTGGGAGAACACAAACTCAGTTGCATTTAATATGTGAGACAGCATTCAAACTGAGATCATTTAGTTTTAAAAGCAAGCTCGTACCGTGTTGTTTTTTTTAATGTGACGGTGTATTACCAAGATCATAGTTTTTTGAATGATAACTCAATGATTAGGCTTTCACGGTGACATAATGAAATGTGATGTGGGGTGTCATTTCAGGAGTTCATTCACTGAGCAGGGAGGAAGAAGAGAGTTGAGGCTCCACCAATCAGCATGAACTAAAATTTGCTGAACATTAAAACCCAATAAAGATGGCTGTGATGTGACTTACAGAGAGGAGGCTGATAATCTCTTCTTCACATTGAAGTCATCATTTTGACCCTGCCTGCCTCTCAGGTGGTTTGGGAGGTTCCATCAAAGAAAAAAAGAGTGCATGAACAACTCTTCTCCCTGGTGATCACATATTAGATGAAGAAGGTAAAATTAATTCAGAAGGTGTGAAGTACCTGAATGAACTGATAAGTCAGTGACAGTGACCATGGGAATGAACTCATGCAGCCAAATGTTCCCATATGAAGATGAACAGGGCCCACACCAAAGAGAATGAAAGGCCTCCCACTGGACCTGCTTCAAAAGGATCCCATGGTGCCCTAGCAACACACCATGCTGTCAATGCTGCCTGGGAGCCACTGCCCATTTCACCTGGGGCAGAAGAAGAGTGGTTGAGGGAGGTTGAGAAGAGGTGCGAGAGGAAGGCAGGAGGTGGATGGGCTCAATGAGCCTCCACATCCCCCTCTCCTCCCTCCATGGGGCCTCCTGCACTTCCCTCTCAGAGGCCCAATTATACCTGACAGAGGTGGGAGAGCTGGGGTCACAAGAAGCTCAAAGGATATTTCTGGTGGGAGCAGCAGAAGCAGTTGGGTACCCCACAGGAACACAGACTCCTGGATGTTATTCACAGACACAGCTCAGATCTTCTGCCCTGTGTGTCCTCAGCAGCCAGCTAGGGGGAAGGATCCAGACCCAATATTGTCTAATTGTGGACTCAGCTCAGGTCAGCAGCATCCTGGGAGCAACATATGGCTGTCAGCACCATGGGGTGCTTGAGATCAGGCTGAGCTGGAAAGAAATGTGCAAAGACCAATGACAGTATGCCAGAGCAAGAGGCTTACTGGAGACCACTTTCCCCCAGTGGCCCAGTGTTGATGAGAAAGCAGAAGCCCAGAGAAGGAAAGGGATTCCCTTCAGACTCATGGTGAACTTTAGATTAGGCCTAGAATCACCCTTCTGCTCCTTGTTCAGACAAGCTTATTTCCTGGAAGAATCCCTGGGTGACACCTGCTGGCCAGAAACACTGTAGGTGGTGAAAATCCAGACAGGCCTTTCCAAGGAATTTTGGAATAATAACAGCTCCATAATGGTCTCCAAGGCCACAGAGGTGTGCCCTGTTTCTCTTGCTGAGCACATCTCCAGCTGCTTTCCTCCCTACTGCCCTGCTACCTCACCAGCCACCTTACCAAACAGGAGTGTGCACATCACAGATTTTGGGCCAAATAGGGCTTTCCACTGGTATTTTCAGGCCTTCCAGCTAAGATTTTCTACTTAAAATATTCTAAAAGAAATACTAAATGATGACAAGAAAAATGATATGAAATTTTTAATTCAGTGTCCTTTAACCAAATCATTATTGGAGCACATTCATACCTGGTCATTTAGGGGTTGTCAATGCCTCTTTTTCAATGACAGTGACAGAGTTGATCAGTTGCCACAAAGGGTATATGGCCCTCAAAAGCTGAAATGTTTACTATCTGGCTTTTGAAAAGAAAGAGTTGACCATCTGTTCTCTGGGAAGCCTATGTTTGTTCCCATATCAGGAGCATTGGAATAGTTCCCTTCTGCCTGGGACACTCTTCCTCTGATGGACACATGACCTGTCCCTTACTTCCCGTTGTGACCTCCTCATAGGCTCTATCTCTATCTATGTCCCTGCACTTCTATGTACACTTAGATTATTTACCCCCTTTTCTCACATGAACTCACCCACCTGACTTTGACTTCCAAAACTAATGATGACCTTACAAAGAACAAGTACTCAGTGAATAATTGTTAACTGAATAACTGATGTCACATGACACAAGGTGCAGGTCTAAGAGCCAGGAGCAAAAGCCAAATTCAGCCTTCACAAAGAAAACCTTACTACACTGTGGTGGTAAAACACATGTATGAAGGGAAGAAGTGCTGCCACGAATTCCTCTGTGAACAGAAGACAGTGGGATGTGGGATGTCAGCACAAATGGGCACAGCACATAGGATACAGCATCTCCACCCTGAACCCTGCTCACAGGCATCTCCACCAGGAAACATGGTAAGATGTTCCAAAGGCACCTGGGAGGCAGAAGGTCACATAATTGCAATCTGGCCAATTAGAAGAAACCATCCTGCCAGGACACACTGATTGACTATGGTCTGTGACCAGTCAAGCTGTATAGGTCAGGACTCAAGGTGGAACCATCAGGGAGGGTTGCAGAGGGAGTTAGTGTTCATCCTGTCACTATAAAGGCATATCCCTCAAAAAAAATGACACCCAAATCAGAAGTCAGCAAGTAGGTCAGAAGAGATCACTCCTGCTGACCTCACCAGCAACCAGATGCAGCTTTGCCTCAGGCCATCTGCCACTGGACTTCTTACTTTCTTAGATCATTCTCCCTGCATTCTTTGCCTGCTCTGCCATAACAATTTGAACTCATTTCTCTGTCACTGTTCATCTGAAGATTCCTGAGAGTTTCCACCAGCTGTGTAAATGGAGAACTCTGGAACATTAATTACCACCAATAAACTGGAATGGTGGTTTCAGCAATTGTCAACAATAAAAACAATCACCATGAACTAGACCTGGCTTTAGTAAAGCAAACCACAGGTGTCAACTATATTATCCACAGTAGTAATGACTGTATTAGCATTAATGGGGGTGGGGAGCAGTGGTCATATAATCCCATTAGTTCTGAAGGATGGTAAATATACAGTTGATTAGGTAAAAAGAAAACGTTTTAGGAAGTTAGGAAAGAGTTTTCAATTTCAAAATGTGAACAGAGAATGCAGAACACCTGCAGCAGATTCTCTCTCTATGGAAGGAGGGGGAAAATAGAAGCAGCAAGGTATTGGGAAATAGGGAAAGAGCAACAGAATTTGGCCCTTAGTAAAAGAAGAGACAAAGAGAAACAAGAGGAAAAAAACAAAGGACACTAGTACAAAATGAAACCAACATATATAATCCAAAAACCCAAACACCTACTAGAGAATGCTAGGAAATAATAGGTACATTTTAAAATGCTAAAAATGAGAGAAGAAATAAGTGTATGTATACATGAACCAATCAACATAGCCAGAATTCACTTGAGAATGCACACACATTCCTACCACTAACTTTTTTAGTGAGAAAAAAATTATGAAAAATAAAAATAAATGAAAATTTAGAAAACCCAACATCTTAGTGTATAATGAAGAAACAATCTTCACTGAAGTGGTCAAAATAGTTGATTGGATTTAGTGGTCACTTTCTATGCCCTAGTGTCTTTCTTTCCATTTCTTCTTGAGTTAAGTACTGACAGAGCAAGGGGTAGGTGGTGTTAACACCATTCTGTCTTTGTGTTGCTCTCTGAGTTGCCAGTTGGAATGGCTTGAGATTGAGGTGTTTGATATAAGACTCATCTTCCCTTCTCACCAGTATGAGGTGGGAGGAGTTATGAAGTACTGTCAGTGGTATCTTCTCCATTCACCCCAGTTTGGTACACAGTGGGGTACTCAGTTTAGGTATACTCAGGGTACCACTTCTGCAGCACTTGGTGAGAGGAGTTCCAGCAGGTGGAGCTTAGGTCTAATCAGACCTAATGGGCTTTTTTAGGTGGTGCCACCTTGAAAGGCATTAGATTGACTAGGACCTAGGGTAGACAGTAGCCCATCTCTGATGTGGGTCTGGCCCTCAGGAGACTCCCTAGAAAACCAATTGTGGGGCAGAGGGCCAATCCTCTACTGACTGCTGCCCATGAGCACAGCATTCATGGGTTTAGCCCCTGAGGTGTTCACCCTGCCAGCTCAGACTCCCAGCTCACTTCAGCTGGTCACATGAGCCACCAGACACAAAGGACAAACGAGTTGAGCTCCTCTTTGCTTTTCTTACTTCAATCACACAGGGTGAAGTGCACTCTGTGCCTATTTCATTCAATTGGCCACACTTTGGTCACTCTATAGGTGTCAGCCAAAATATTGCAGCTGTGGTCTTATTTTTCCCCAGATATCCCAAGACACCCAGTCACCAGGGCAGTGATCTCTCCCAGAGGTGGCTCGTGCTTCAGTTCCCAGAGGCCAGATGAGATACAGAGCATACTTTTTAAACTCCAACACATGCTGAAATTTCTGCATCAGCTAAGATCAGGGAGCATTTTTACCATCTCAGGCTTTTCTGAACCCAAACTCTGTTCCCTTCCTCTGCACTCATAGGGCAGCCAGGCCATCACTGGTGTTGTCCCTCATTTTTGTTTATTGTACCAAAATTTCTGAGTCCTTAAGCTACTCTGAGTGTCTAATATAAAATGTTAATGACATCCCTCTTTCACAGACCATGCTGAGAAGCTGTACACCACTACTTTGATCCTGAGGCACATCACAGCCTGGAATACAGCTTTCTTTCATTCCACAGTCTTCCATCTCTTAGTCTGTAGTCCATCTATGTCATTTATATAAGGTGACCATTGACATGAGTCCCCAGCTGCCAAACTATGCACTCAGACCCATGGTCCCTGAAGAGAAGTTGCAGCCTAGCAGTGAAATGTAAAAACAGTCATAGAATGGCAGCCCCAGGTGAGTTGGACACAATTGGTGAGTGTGGGCATGAGACACAGTGGGCCATCCCTTCAGGAGGGCCAAGGCACACTGACTTGTCATACCAACAAAAACCAACTCCAGCTGTCTCAGTGCACAACCCTGCTTTAGGCAAGGCTGCAGCTACAGAACCTCAGCACCCCCTGCCCCGCCCACTGAGCCTGTGGGATTCACTACCTCAACCTCTTGCCAAGAGAAGAAGCCAAGAGAAAATGGAAATAAGGAAAATGTGAGTGGGATTTAGGGCTAAGCAATAGCATTAGTACGTTTCCTAACTCTACCATAAGTTTGGATCAGCAGAATTGGTATTTTGTTCAAACCCTAAATGGCATAAGTATGGAACAATAGCATTGACCCAAGTGCTGTACACTCCCCTACACTAGCACAGGAGGACACAAAACCTCTCACTGGTTCCCCTCTCACAAATGAAGAGTACTGTTCCTGTTTCTATTCTTCAATAAATCCTATTCTTACCCTCACTCATCCATGTCTGTGGATTTCATTGTTCAATTCAGAAGAAAAGAGTGCAGAAAGCAGTAGAAATGGACAGTCTGTGACTAGGGTCTGCTGCAACATGGGAGGGCATGGCACACCATTAAGAAGTGTGACACTTCTCAGCTGCAGCTAATGCAGACCCCACCTGCCAGCAGAAGTGTAAACATTCCAGTTTCACTGTCTTAATGATAGAAAGCTGATTAAGGCAGAAAATAAGGATGTAACTGGAAGACAGAAGGACACCCATACCTTACTCCATCAAACCTCCCTCCCATCCTCAACCCCTCCCTACCAGAGTTCAAGTTTTATGAAAGTAAGACCATCAGATAAATTCCATTGAGTAGTTCATCATTTGGGGACCAGCTGAAGATCACAGGTCAGCCATGTATGAGATGAACTGGCAAATGGCTGGTGGCAATGCATTTTCAGCACTGAGGCTCTCAGGCAGAAGGAGGCAACAAACCAAGGACCTGGAGAAACAAGAACAAGGATCAGAATCTGAAGGAGTCAGGGGGAGGGAATGTACAATCTACAGTTTCTTTATATGTATTGTGAAGTGACACTTCAGAGAAGTGGTACCATAAATATTCCCAAAGACCAGAGTGCAAGTGTCCACACAAGTACAGGTTCAGTGGTCTCCATAGCTAGTTTCACACCCAATATAATACTGTGGAGGGAAAAGATCCACAACCACAGGGCAACCACATCAAAACCCAGAGAAGGAAGTCTCTACAGCTGTTCCACAGTAGTCATGGACTTGTGAGCATGGCATCTGATTTGGACCTTGCATCTGATTGGGCATGAAATAGTGCTTCTTGCCTATCCACTTAGCAAGGATTCAGACCAAGTATTCTAGTCCAGGTGGTGGGAATGCAATGAGACCTGACCTCTTCTTTGCTATTCTTTGATCAATATTTATATATGGCACCACTACTCTGGCTAATTAGGGAACCATAAAATATATATGCAGTAATTCAACCTCTGGTGGATCACGAAAAAAAAAATATTTAGAGGTACTGACAAAAGCTGATGTACTAAGTGTTCACTGCAGTGAACCTTTGTTTTTAGAAGATCCAAACTTGGTGAGCTCAGTGAAGCTGGGTGTAAGATGCATCATTCCATGTGTCAAAAAAATCCAACCAAAACTACTTTGGAGATATTTCAGTACATGTGTATTCAACTGCTTGCTCCTAAAGTGTTCACAGAAATAGTTGTCCTTTTCTACTTCAGATTAGGGCAACTTCAAAGAAAACAAACCAGAGATTGTGCACTGAAAACTGATTAAGTGAGTGAACTTTCAAGTAGGTAGCACAAATCTTGTTTGCTTACCACCATCATTTACATACATCTGTATAGGGCAACATGAAATGAAACATGAACCTTCAAGGGAACTGTTGAACCTAGAACACCAAAATTGGAGAATCAAGTATCAAAGTAATCCAAGAAAAATGAACCCTAAACCTAACACTAACCCTAAACTTAACCCTAACCTAAACCAAAACTTAACCCTAAAATATTAGTGAACATTTGCGCATAGAAGACCCAAACTTGGGGAGCCTACTGGGGCTAGGTAATAGATGAATTCTGCCCAGTACCAATGAAATCTGATCATAAAAATTTTGGAGATATTTCAGTACAGGGTATTCCCCTGCTTGCTCCTAAAGCACTCACAGATGAAGCTTTCTATTTGCTCTTCAGCTTAGGCAATGAAATCTATGAACAAACCAGAGAGTACACACTGAGAACTGATTGAGTTTGTGAAGTTTAAATAGCTAGCACAAAACCTGTTTGATTTCCACTTTATTTCCAGTCATCCCTATAGGACACAATGAGGTGAAACATGAAAATTCAAACTCTTCCTACCAATGAACCATTGAACCTAGAAGACCCAAACTTGGGATCCTAGCAAGACTAGGTAAAAAATGAATCTTGCCCAGTATCCAAAAAATTGGACCAAATTAAACCCTAACTCTAACCCTAATGCTAACCATAATTCTAACCTTAACCCTACCCCTAACCCTTACACTGACCTGTTAGAGGAAACTTTGATTCTAGAAGACCCAATCTTTGAAAGCCTAGTGGTACTAGGAAAAAAATGAATCCTGCTCAGTGTCAAAGAAATCCAAATAAATTTAACCCTCACCCTAACACTAACCCTGACCCTAACCCTAAAACAAACCCTAACCCTACCCTGTTAGTTAATCTTAGAACCTCCAAGACGTGAACTTCAGGAGTCTAGTGGGGCAAGGTAATGAATAAATTCTGCCCAGTATTAATAAAATTCTACAATAAAAATTTTAGAGCTATTTCAGTACAGGGTATTCCCCTACTTGTTCCTAAAATGCTCAAAGATGAAGCTGTCTCTTTCTACTTCAGCTTAGGGAAAATTCAATGAGGAAAAAAAACAGTGCAGACTGAGCACTGACTGAGTGTATGAAATTTCAAGCAGCTAGCACACATTCTTTTTGATTTCCACATCTATTTTCATTCATCACTAAAGAACAAAATGAAGTGAAATATGTATTCAAACTATATCTTCCAGTGAACAATTGAATCTACAAGACCCAAATTTTATGAACCTAGTAAGGCCAGGCAAAAGAAGAATCCTGCCCAGAATCCAAGTAATTGAACAAACTTAATCCTAACCATAATGCTAACCCTAACCCTAATCCTAACACTAAAAGTAACCCTAACATGTGAGCGAACCTTTGATCCTAGAAGACCCAAATGTGGGGAGCCTAGTTGGGATAGGTAAAAGATGAATACTGCCCTGTGTCAAAGAAAACCGACCAAAATCTTTTTGGGTCATTTTCAGTATATGTGTATTCCCCTGATTTCTCCATCACTCACAGGTAAAGCTGTCTCTTTCTACTTCAGTTTGGGGCAACTTCATCAAGGAATAAACCAGAGAGTGTGCACTGAAAACTGAGTGAGTTACTGAGATTTCAAGCAGCTACCACAAATCCTGTTTGATTACCACCTCCATTCCATTCATCTCTATAGGGCAAAATAAGTAAAACATAAAATTTCAAACTCCTCCTGCCAGGAAACTGTTGAACCTAGAATATCCAAAGTTAGGGAACCTAGTAAGGCTAGGAAGAGAATGAATCCTACCAGTATGAAAGTAATCTTACCAAATTTATCCCTAACCTTAACACTAACCCTAACCCTAATTTATTAGGGAACTTTTGTTCCTAGAATACCCAAAGTTGTGGAGCCTATAAAACTAGGTAAAAGATGAATCCTGCCTACTGTCAAAAAATCTGACAAAAAATTATTTGGAGCTTTTTTAGTACAAGTGTATTCACCTGCTTTCTCTTAAAGTGCTCACAGATAAAACGGTCTTTTTCCACTTCAGCAAAAAAAAAAAATGAACTTCCACTTCAATAAATAAACAAACTTCAACTTCAACAAAAAACAAACAAGATAGTGTTCACTGAGAACTGATAAAGTGCATGAACATTCAAGCTGCTTGCAGAAATACTGTTTCATTCCTACTTCAATTTTAATTCATCTCTATAGGGCAAAATGAAGTGAAACATGAAAATTAAAACTGTTTCTGACATGGAATCATTGAACCTAGAAGACCCAAACATGAGGAACTTAGTAAGGATGGGTAAAGGATGAATCTTCCCAGTATCAAAGTAATCCAACCAAATTTAACCCTTACTGTAACGCTAACCTAACCCTAACCCTAACCCCAAACATAACCCTAACATGTTAGCAAAACTTTGAACCTAGAAGACCCAAATGTAAGGAGCCTAGTGGGGATAGGTAAAAGATGAATTCTTCCAAGTATTAATGACATCCAGTCATAAAATTTTTTGAGGTATTTCAGGACAGAGTATTCCCCTGCTTGCTCTTAAAGCACTCAAAGATAAAGCTTTCTCTTTCTACTTCAGCTTAGGGAAACTTCAACTAAGAACAAACCAAAGACTGTGCCATGAAAACAGATTGAGCGTGTAAAGTTTCAAGCAGCTAGCATGAATCCTGTTTGATTTCCACTCTACTTCCATTCTTCCTTATAGGACAAAATGAAGTGAAACATGAAAATTCAAACTGATCCTGCAAATGAACCATTGAGTGTAGAAGACCCAAAATTGTGGAAACTAGTAAGACTTGGTAAAAAATGAATCCTGCCAAGTCTGAAAATTTTTACCAAATTAAACCCTAATCCAAACTATACTCATTATCCTCACCTAAAACCTAATGCTAACCCTAACTCTAGCCTTTTAGAGAACCCTTCACCCTAGAACACCCAAATTTTGAGAGCCTAGCAGGGCTAGGTAAAAGATGAATCTTTCCCTGAGTCAAAGAAATCCAACCAAATTTAACCCTAATGATAACCACAACCCTAACCCTAACCCTAGGTCCAACCTGTTATTGAACCTTTGAACCTAGAAGACCCAAAATTGGGGAAAGAAGCATCAAAGTAATCCAACTAAAATTAACCCAAACCCTAATGCT
Organism: Marmota marmota marmota; assembly: GCF_001458135.2. Taxonomy (NCBI): domain Eukaryota; kingdom Metazoa; phylum Chordata; class Mammalia; order Rodentia; family Sciuridae; genus Marmota; species Marmota marmota. The sequence continues at coordinate 21,403,047 of NW_026000196.1, forward strand.
TACATGATCCTAACCCTAACCTGTTAGTGAACTTTTAAACCTAGAAGCCCCAAATTCGGGAAACTTAGTAAGGATCAGGAAAGGGTAAATCCTGCCCAGTATCAAAGTAATCCAATCAAATTTAACCCTAAACCTAAAGCTAACCCTAACCATTACCCTCACCCTAAACCAAAACCTAACCCTAACCTCTTAGTGAATATTTAAACATAGAAGACCTGAACTTGGGGAGCCTACTGGGGCTAGGTAATAGATTAATTCTTTTCGGTATTGATGAAATCCAATCCTAAAAATTTTGGAGATATTTCAATACAGGGTATTCCCCTGCTTGCTTCTTAAGTACTCACAGATAAAGCTTTCTCTTTGCTCTTCAGTTTAGGGAAACAAAAACTAAGAACAAACCAGAGAGTACGTACTAAGTCCTGATTGAGTGTTTGAAGTTTATAAAAGCTAGCACTAATCTTGTTTGATTTCCACTCTATTTCCATTCATCCGTATAGGACACACTGAAGTGAAACATAAAAATTCAAACAGTTCCTGGCAGCCAAACATTGAATTCTAGAAGACCCAAAATGGCAATCCTAGTAAACTAGGTAAAAAATGAATCCTACCCAGTATCCAATAAATTGAACCTAATTAAGCCCTAAGCTTAACGAAAACACTAACCCTAACATTTACCCTAACCCTAAACCTAACATTGACCTGTGAGTGAACCTTTGATCCTACAAGACCCAAACTTTGAAAGTCTAGTGGGGACAGGGGAAAGATGAATCCTGCCCAGTGTCAGAGAAATCTGATCAAATTTATGCCTCACCCTAAGACTAACTCTAACCCTAACTCTAAACCTAACACAAACCCTAACCCTAAACTGTTAGTGAATCTTAGAACATAGAAGGTGTAAACTTTGGGAGTCTAATGAGGCTAAGCAATGAATGAATTCTGCCCAGTATTAATAAAATTCAACCATAAAACTTTTAGAGCTATTTCAGTACAGGGTTTGCCCTACTTGCTCCTAAATTTCTCAAAGATGAAGCTGTCCCTTTCCACTTCAGTTTAGGGCAAATTCAATGAGGAAAAAAGCAGAGAATATGAACTGAGCACAGATTGTGTGTGTAAAGTTTCAAGCAGTTAGAACACATTCTGTTAGATTTCCACATCTATTTCCATTCATTGCTAAAGAACAAAATGAAGTGAAACATGTAAATTCAAACTCTACCTGCCAGAGTAACACTGAACTTAAAAGATCCAAACTTGGGGAACATAGTAAGGCTAGGTAAAAAAGAATCCTGCCAAGTATCCAAGTAAATGGACCAAATTAAATCCTAACCATAACACTAACCCTAACCCTAAACCTGTCCTAACACTAAAATTAACCCTAACCTGTAAGTGAAACTTTGATCCTAGAAGATTCACACATGGGGAGCCAAGACAGGCTAGATAAAAGATGAATACTGCCTAGTATCAAAAAAATCCAACCAAAAATTTTTTGGTCTAGTTCAGTTCATGTGTATTCCCATGATTGCTCCTAAAGTGCTCACAGTTAAAGACAGCTCTTTATACTTCAGCTTGGGGCAACTTCAATAAGGAAAAATCCAGGGAGTGTGCACTGAAAACTGATTGAGTTCTGAAGTTTCAAGCAGCTAGCACAAATTCTGTTTGATTACCACCTCCATTTTCATTCATCTCTATAGGGCAAAACAAGTGAAACATAAAATTTCAAACTCCTCCTGCCAGGGAACTCTTGAACCTAGAATATCCAAACTTAGGGAACCTAATAAGGCTAGGTAAAGAATTAATCCTACCAATATCAAATTAATCTGACAAAATTTAACCTTTAACCCAAACACTAACCATAACCATAACCCTAACCCTAACTTCTTAGCCAACCTTTGTTCCTAGAATACTCAAACTTACAGAGCCTATGAAACTAGGGAACTGGTGAAACCTGCCCACTGTCAAAAAAATCCAACAAAAAAATTTTTGGAGCTGTTTCAGTACAAGCGTATTCCCCTGATTGCTCCTAAAGCACTCACAGATAAAGCAGTCTCTTTCCACTTCAACAAAAAAAAATGAACTTCAACTTCAACAAATAAACAAACTTCAACTTCAACAAAAAACAAACAAGACAGTGTGCACTGAGAACTGATAAAGTGTATGAACTTTCAAGCTGCTTGCACAAATCCTGTTCCATTTCTATTTCAATTTCAATACATCTCTATAGGGCAAAATAAAGTGAAACATGAAAATTCAAAATTTCCTGACAGTGAACCATTGAACCTAGGAGACCCAGATATGGGGAACTTAGTATGCCTGGATAAAGGATGAATCTGCCCAGTACCAAAGAAATCTAACCAAATTTAACCCAAAATGGATTGCTAACCATCACCCTAACCCTAACCCTAACCTAAAACCCAACCCTAACCCGTTGGCAAAACTTTGAACCTGGAAGATGTAAGAGTAAGGAGCCTAGTGGGCCTAGGTAATAGAGGAATTCTACCAAGTATCTATGACATCCGATCATAAAAATTTTGGAGATATTTCAGGATAGTGTATTCCCCCTAAAGTACTCAAAGATAAAGCGTTCTCTTTGTACTTCAGTTTAATGCAACTTCAACAAAGAACAAACAAGAGAGTGTGCCCTGAGAACTAATTGAGTGTGTGAAGATTCAAGCAGCTTGTAAGAATCCTGTTTGATTTCCCCTCTAATTTCGTTCATCCCTGTAGGACAAAATGAAGTGAAACATGAAAATTCAACCCTTTCTTGCCAGAGAACCATTGACCCTGGAAGATCCAAACTTGAGGAACCTAGTAAGAATAGGTAAAAAATAAATTCTGCCAAGCATCTGAGAAATTTTACCAAATTAAACCCTAACCCTAACACTACCCATTATTCTTTTTAAAGACTTCTGTAGACATTATCTTACTTGATTCTTTTTTTATTTCATCTTTTATTATAGAGTGAATTGAAAATTGGGTCTATAGAAAATTCATCTCATTGAATGTTAGCTGAGCACTTCTTTTGTAGCAAGAACCTCTTTATTCATTCACTTTTTAAATTGTTTTAATTAGTTACACATGACAGTACAATGATCTTGACATACCATACATTTGAATCAGATGGGATATAATTTCTCATTTTTCTGAGTGTACAGGTTGCAGAATTACATTGGTGATGCAGTCACATACATACACACAGCAATAATAATGTCTATTTTATTCTGCTGTCCTTCCATTCCCCCACTTCCCCTCCCCTCCCCTCCCACCACTTCTCTCTACCCAATCTAATGTGACTGACTTCTTTTTTTCCCTCACATCATCATACCTGTATTCTGTATAACAAAGGGGGTCTACTTCCCTCTTCCATGCAATTCCCCTTCTCCCTCCCTTTCCCTCCCACCTCTCTTCCATATCTAGAGGTAATTTTCTTCTGATACTCTTCCTCCTTACCCCATTTTGAGTCACCTCCCTTATATCAGAGAACACATTCAGCATTTGCGGTTTTTTTGGGGGGGAGTGGCTAACTTCACTTAGCATAATCTGCTCTAATGCCATCCATTTCCCTGCAAATGCCATGATCTTATTATTTTTTAGTGCTGAGTAATATTCTATTGTGTATAAATGCCACATTTTTTATCCATTCATCCATTGAAGGACATCTAGGTTGGCTCCACAGTCTAGCTATTGTAAATTGTGCTGCTATAAATATTGATGTGTCTGTGTCCCTGCAGTATGTCGTTTTTAGATCTTTTGAGTAAAGTCCGAGAAGAGGAATAGCTGGGTCAAATGGTGGTTCCATTCACAGTCTTCAAAGGAATCTCCATACTGCACCAATTTGCAGTCCCAACAGCAATGTATGAGTGTACCTTTTTCCCCCCCATCCTCACCAGCACTTTTTGTTGTTTGACTTCATAATGGTTGCCATTCTTATTGGAGTGAGATGGTATCTTAGAGTAGTTTTAATTTGCATTTCTCTGATTGCTAGGAATTTTTTGTGTGTGTATTTGTTGATTGATTGCATATCCTCTTCTGAGAAGTGTCTGTTCAGGTCCGTGGCCCATTTGTTGATTGGGTTATTTGTGTTTTTTTTTTGTTGTTGTTGTTGTTTAACTTTTTGAGTTCTTTGTATACTCTAGAGGTTAGAGCTCTATCTGATGTGGGAGGGGTAAAAATTTGTTCACAGGATGTAGGCTCCCTATTCATTTCACATATTATTTCTTCTGTTGAGAAAAAACTTTTTAGTTTGAATTCATCCCATTTGTTGATTCTTGGTTTTTAATTCTTGGGCTATAGGCATCTTATTAAGAAACTTCAGGCCTAACCCCATGTGATGGAGATTAGGGCCTACTTTTTCTTCTATTAGACACAGAGTCTTTTGTTTGATTCCTAGATCCTTGATCCATTTTGAGTTAACTTTTGTGCATGGTGAGAGAAAGGGATTCAATTTTATTTTGTTGCATATGGATTTCCAGTTCTCCCAGCACCATTTGTTGAAGATGCTATCCTTTCTCCATTGCATGCTTTTAGCACCTTTGTCTAATATAAGGTAGTTGTAATTTTGTGGGTTGTTCTCTGTGTCCTCTATTCTGTACCATTGGTCTACCAGCCTGTTTTGGTGTCAGTACCATGCTGTTTTTGTTACTATTGCTCTGTAGTATAGTTTAAGAGCTTGTATAAGGATACCACCTATTTCATTCTTCCTGCTTAGAATTGCTTTAGCTATTGTGGGTCTCTTATTTTTCCAGAAGAATTTCATGATTGATTTTTCTATTTCTGTGAGGAATGCCATTGGGATTTTGATATGAATTGCACTGAATCTGTAGATTGCTTTTAGTAATATGGCCATTTTAATAATATTAATTCTGCCTATCTTTGAGCAAGGTATATCTTTCCATTTTCTAAGGTCTTCTTCTATTTCTCTCTTTAGGATTCTATAGTTTTCATTGTATAGATCTTTCACCTCTTTTGTTAAGTTGATTCCCAAGTATTTTATTTATTTATTTATTTTGAGGATATTGTGAATGGGGTAGTTTTCCTCATTTCCTTTTCAGAGGATTTGTCACTGATATACAAAAATGCCTTTGATTTATGGGTGTAGATTTTATATCCTGCCACGTTGCTGAATTCATTTACTAGTTTTAGAAGTTTCTTGGTAGAACTTTTTGGGTCTGCTAGGTATAGGATCATATCATCAGCAAATAGTGCTAGTTGAAGTTCTTCTTTTCCTATATTTATGCCTTTAATTTCTTTCATCTGTCTAATTGCTCTGGCTAGTGTTTCAAGAACTATGTTGAATAGAAGTGGTGAGAGAGGGCATTCCTGTCTTGTTCCAGATTTTAGAGGAAATGTCTTCAATTTTTATCCATTTAGAATAATGCTGGCCTGAGGCTTAGCATTGATAGCTTTTAAAATGTTGAGGTAAATTCCTGTTATCCCTAGTTTTTCTAGTGTTTTAAACATAAAGCGATGCTCTATTTTGCCAAATGCTTTTTCTGCATCTATCAGGATGATCATATGGTTCTTATCTTTAAGTCTATTGATGTGGTGAATTACATTTAATGATTTCTGTATGTTGAACCAGCCTTGCATCCTGGGGATGAAACCCACTTGATCATGGTGCATGATCTTTTTGATATGATTTTGTATCCAATTTGCCAGAATTTTATTGAGGATTTTTGCATCTATATTCATTAGAGATATTGGTCTGAAATTTTCTTCTTTGAAGTGTCTTTGTCTGGTTTTGGAATCAGAGTGATATTGGTCTTGTAGAATAAATTTGGAAGTACTCCCTCTTTTTCTATTTCCTGAAATAGATTGAAGAAAATTGGTATTAATTCTTCTTTAAAGGTCTTGTAAAACTCTGCTGTATACCCATCCTGTCCTGGGCTTTTCTTGGTTGGTAAACTTTTAATTGCTTCTTCTATTTCCTCACATGATATTGGTCTGTTTAAGTTGTGTATATCTTCCTGACTCAATCTGGGCAGATCATAGGACTTAAGGAATTTATCAATGCCTTCACTATCTTCTATTTTATTGGAGTATAAGGTTTCAAAATAATTTCTAATTATCTTCTATATTTCTGTAGTGTCTGTTGTAATATTGCCTTTTTCATCCTGTATGCTAGTAATTTGGGTTCTCTCTCTTCTTCTCTTCATTAGCATGGCTAAGGGTCTGTCAGTCTTATTTATTTTTTCAAAGAACCAACTTTGTATTTTTGTCAATTTTTTCAATTGTTTCTTTTATTTCTATTTCATTTATTTCAGCTCTGATTTTAGTTATTTCTTGCCTTCTGCATTTGCTGCTGATTTGCTCTTCTTTTTGTAGGGCTTTGAGATGTAGTGTGAGATCATTTATTTGATAGCTTTTTCTTTTTTTGAGGAATGAACTCCATGCAATGAATTTTCCTCTTAGAACTGCTTTCATAGTGTCCCATAGATTTTGATATATTGTGTCTGTGTTTTCATTTATCTCTAAGAATTTTTAAATTTCTTTCTTGGTGTCTTCTGTAACCCATTGTTCATTCAGTAGAATATTGTTTATTCTCCAAGTGATGTAGGAATTTTTCTTCCTTATTTTATCATTGATTTCCAATTTCATTCTATTATGATTGGATAAAATGCATGGTAATATCTCTACTCCTTTATGTTTGCTAAGAGTTGCCCTATGGCATAATATATGGTCTAATTTTAGAAGAATCCATGTGCTGCTGAGAAAAAAAGTGTATCCACTTGATTTTGATTGATATATTCTATATATGTCAATTAAGTCTAAGTTATTAATTGTGTTATTGAGATCTATAGTTTCTTTATTCAACTTTCGTTTGGAAGATCTGTCCAGTGGTGAGAGAGGTGTGTTAAAGTCACCTATGATTACTGGGTTATGGTCTATTTGTCTCTTAAACTTGAGAAGAGTTTGTTTGATGAACATAGCTCCACCATTGTTTGGGGCATATATATTAATGATTGTTATGTCATGTTGGTGAATGGTTCCCTTTAGCAGTATGTAGTGTCCTTCTTTATCTCTTTGATTAACTTTGGCTTGAAGTCTATTTTATTTGATATGAGTATGGAAACCCCTGCTTGCTTCTGAGGTCCATGTGAGTGGTATAATTTTTCTCAAACTTTCACCTGCAGTCTGTGTATGTCTTTTTTTATCAGATGAGTCTCCTGTAGGCAGCATATTGTTGGATCTTTTCTTTAATCCAGTCTACTAGCCTATGACTTTTTGATTGGTGAGTTTAAGCCATTAACATTTGGGGTTACTATTGAGATATGGTTTGTACTTCCAGCCATGTTTGTTTATTTTTGTTATTTAACTTGATTTGTTTTCCCTCTTTGATTAGTTTTTCTCCTTACTGTACTATTTCCCACTGTTGATTTTCATTGTTATTTTTCATTTCCTCTTCGTGTAATGTTTTGCCCAAGATGCTTTGCAGAGCTGGTTTTCCAGCTGTGAATTCTTTTAACTTTTGTTTATCATGGAAGGTTTTTATATCATTGTCAAATCTGAAGCTTAATTTTGCTGGATACAAGGTTCTTGTTGGAACCCATTATCTTTCAGCATTTGAAATACGTTGTTTCAGGACTTCTAGCTTTCAGTGTCTGTGATGAAAAATTATTGGTTAACCTAGTTGGTTTACCCCTAAATGTAATCTGCCTCCTTTCTTTTGTAGCTTTTAAAATTCTCTCCTTGTTCTGTATGTTGGACATTTTCATTATAATGTGTCTTGGTATGGGTCTCTTGTGGTTTTGTACATTCAGCATCCTGTAAGCTTCTAGGATTTGGATTTCCATTTCATTCTTCATGTCAGGAAATTTTTCTAAAATTATTTCATTGAACAGATTGCTCATTCCTTTGGTTTGGAGATCCATACCTTTCTCTATCCCAGAAACTCTTAAATTTGGTCTTTTCATGGTATCCCAGATTTCTTGAATGTTTTGCTCGTGGTTTCTTATCAGCTTTTCTGTTGTTTAGGCTCTTTTTGAGTTGATATATTTTGTCTTCATTGTCTGATGTTCTGACTTCTAATTGGTCTATTTACTGGTGATACTCTTATTTGAGTTTTTAATTTGGTTTATAATTTCCTTCAATTCCAGGATTTCTGGGGTTTTTTGGTTTGTTTGTTTGTTTGTTTTTTGTATAACCTCTATCTCCCTGTAGAGTTGATCTTTTGCTTCTTGAATTTGTTTATGTAATTCATTGTCAAAGTGACCTTTCATTGTCTGCTTTTGCTGTCTAAGGTCTCCCTTGATATTCCAGATCATCTGAGCATGTATATCTTGAAATCTTTATCTGACATTTTTTTTTGGCTGCAGCTAACAACTCCTCTATTGTTGAGTTGTCCTGCATTGCTTGTGTTCCTTTTTTCCCTTGTTTTTTCATGATGTGTATAGCTCCAAGGTCTCTCCTTTGTGATGGGAGATAATGCCTAGAGATTTTAAAGTAAATTCATTAGCTTCATAAAAGGCATATAGATTCTGGTGGTGTATAGAGAACTGGGGGTCAGATTTAGGGCTTTATGTTTAGGAGGAAAGGTGTGAGGATATGGGGGTTAATATATCTTAGCTACTTTGGAGGAGAGCTCTAATGAAGGGGGTTATTAACAGGAGAACAGATAGGAGTATTTTGGGGTAGCTAAGTACTTGGGAGGACTATAAGAAGCATAGAAACATTCACCTGTTTGCATTTAGTAAATTACACATAGTTGAAATAGTAACACTTGGGAGGTTGGGAGGGGAAGAGAAGGGGGAAGAAAAGTAAAAAGAAAAGAAGAAGAAAGTTAAAGAAAGAAAAAGAGAAAAAAGGAAAAAAAAGAAAAATGATAAATACACACTTAGAGTTCTGTTTTCTTCTTTACCAGTAGATGACATTGTGCATTCCAGGTTGAGTCTCTTCCCTCAGGATGTAGGAAGCAATCCATATGGGGTGGTTCTCCCTCCCTTGTCTGGCACCTCTCCAATCCCAGTCTCTATCCCCCTCACTCTCCTGCTCACCAGGCCCCAGTCACTGGGGCTCCTCTCCACAACCCTGGGTTCACTCTGGGCGGGTGGCACCCTGGTGGCCCCCCACTCATGATCAGCTGAAAGCTCTTTGTTGGGCACTCACCAAGTCATCACAGTTGATCTGTCACCAATCTTGCTTTCCATGAGATCCACCCAAAGTATTTCCAAGATGAGGACCGCCCGTTTCCACGCTGGGGTGTCAGGTGAGGTTGAGGGAACTGGGCTGTTTCTCCACTAAGTCCAAACTTCAGTCCTTGGTCCAATGCCCCATGGAGATGTGAGTCGCAGTCTGGCATGTTCTATTGCCAAAGGACCTGAAACTCTGTGTCTCTAAGCTGCCAGAACTCCGCAGCATTCAATTCCACTGGCAGCATTCAATTCCACTGGGCCAGTTTCCACACACAGAGCAACTCAGAGTTTCTCACATTCTGGACTGTGTTTGTGACCAGCCCCTGTTTATAATCCTGTCACAGGCTCCATGAAGTTTAAATTCATGGATGAAGGCTCCTATGAGAGGGAGCATCTGTCCACCAACTCAGGGTCACGTAACGAGTTCTCTAATCTGCCATCTTGGATCTCATTCTCCCCCTACCCATTATTCTAATATAAACCCTAACCCTACCCTTACCCTAATCTATTAGCAAACTTTTGACCCTAGAACACCTAAACTTTGAGAGCTTAGTGGGGCTAGGTAAAAGATGAATCTTTCCCAGTGTCAAAGAAATCTGACGACATTTAACCCTAACACTAACCATAACCTGAACCCCTACCTTTTATTGAACCTATGATCATAGAGGATCCAAATATAGGGAGCATAGTGAGGCTAGGTAAATGATGAATCCTACCCAGTTGACCAAATTAAACCCTAACCGTAACACTAACCATCACCCTAACCCTAACTCTAACCAAAACCTAACCCTAACCTTTTAGCAATCCTTTGATACTAGAAGACCCAAATGTGAGGAGCATAGTTGAGATAGGTAAAAGATGCATCCTGCTCAGTATAAAAGAAATATGACAAAATATTTTGGAGTTATTTTACTACATGTTTATTTCCCTGTTTTTTCCTAACAAGCTCCAGATAAAGTTAGTTCTTTCCCCCTTCACCTTAGGGATACTTCAACATGCAACAAGCCAGAGGGTGCAAACTGCGAACAGATTGAGTGTGTGAAGTTTCAAGCAGTTTGATTTGCACCCCATTTCCATTCATCACTACAGGTCAAACTGAAATGAAAATAAAAATTCAAACTGTTCCTGCAAGTGAACTCATGAACCTGGAAAACCTAAACTTGGAAAAACTAGTAAGGCTATATAAATAATGAATCCTGACAAATATCAAAGTAATCTGACCTAATTTAACCCTAAATCTAATGATAACCATAATCCTAAACTTAACACTAACCCTAACCTGTTAGCAAAGCTTTCTTTTTAGAAGATCCAAATTTGGTGAGGCTTGTAGGGATAGGTAAAAATGAATCCTGTCCAGTGTCAAAGAAGTCCAACCAAAAATATTTTGGAGATATTTCAATACATGGGTATTTTCCTTCTTGCTCCTAAAGTGCTCAAAGGTAAAGTTTTCTCCTTCTATTTCAGCTTAGGGCAACTTTGACAAGAATCAAACCACAGAGTTTGCACAGAGAATTCATAGAGTGTTTAAATCTCAAGAACCTAGCACAAATCCTGTTTGATACCCACGTCTATTTCCATTCATTACTATAAGGCAAAATGAAGTAAAACTTGAAAATTTAACCTATTTCTGCCAGGAAACCATTCAACCTAGAAGACCCAAACTCAATAAACTTTGTAAGACTAGAAAAAGGATTAATCCTACTCAATATCATAGGAATTGGACAAAATTCAACCCTAATCCTTATGCTAAACATAACCCTAACACTAACCCTCATCTAACCTAAACCTAACCTGTTAGAGAACCTGTGTATTCAGAAGATTCAAACTTAGTGAGCCTAGTTGAGCTGGGTAAAGATGAATCCTACCAGTGTCAAAGAAATTTGACCAAAATACTTTGGAGATATTTCAGTACATGTGTATTTCCCTGCTTGCTCCAAAAGCACTCACAGATAAAGCTGTCTCTTTCGATTTCAGCTTAGGGCAACTTCAACAAAAAACATACCAGAGACTGTGCACTGAAAACAGATTAAGTGTTTGAACTTTCAAGCAACTAGCACAAATGCTGTTGGATTTCCACCACTATATTCAAACATTCTTATAGGCAAAAATGAAGTGAACCCAGAAAACTCAAACTATTCCTGTCCAAAAAACATGGAACCAAGAAGACACAAACTTGGGGAACCTAGTGAGGCTCAGTAAAGGATGAATCCTGCCCAGTATCAAAGTAATCTGAACAAATTTAACCCTAACCCTTATGCTAACCATAATTCTAATCCTAAACCAAACCCTAACACAATCCCTAACACTAAACTTTTAGTGAACCTTTGAACCTAGAAGAGGCAAACTTGGGTAGTCTCCTGGGGCAAGGCAATGAATAATCCAAACTTAGGGAACAATATTAAGACTAGATAAAGAATGAATCCTACCCAGTTTCCAAGAAATTTGATCAAATTAAAATTAACCCTAATACTAATCATAACTTTAACCTTAACCCTAACCTTAACCCTAACCCTTACCTGTTAGCGAACCTTTGATCCCAGAAGACCTAAACTTTGGGAGCCTAGTGCTGCTGGGAAAAAGACAAATCCTGCCAACTGTGAAAGAAATCTGACAAAATGTAACCTAACCCTAACCCTAAACTTAAACCTAATCCCAACCTGTTATTGAACCTTTGAACCTAGACTACCCAATCATGGGGAGCCCAGTGGGTCTAGGTAACAGATGAATCCTCCCCAGTATCAATGTAATCTGTTCAAATTAACCCTAATCTTAAAGCTAACCAAACCCCTTACCCTAATGCTAAACCTATGCTTAAATCTAACCTTAACCTGTTAGCGAACCTTTGTTCCTAGCAGACCCAGTTTTCAGAGCATAGCAGAACTTGGTAAGAGATGAATCCTTCCCAGTATCAAATAAAACCAACCATAAAAATCTTGGAGCTATTACAGTTCAGGTAATTCACCTGCATGCTCCTAAATCACTCACAAATAAAGTTGTCTGTTTCTACTTCACCACAGGGCAACATCAACAAGGAACCAAAAATAGAGTGTGTTCTGAGCACTGATTGCATGTGTGAAGTTCAAGCAGCTAGCACAAATTCTGTTTTATTTCCACATCTATTTCCATTCATTCCTATAGTGAAAGATGAAGTGAAAAATGAAAACTCAACTGTTCCTGGCAGCGAACCATTGAACCTAGAAGCCCCAAACTTGGGATCCTAGTAAGGCTGTGTAAAGTATGAATCTTGCCCAGTATCAAAACTATCTGACTAAATTTAACCCTACCCCTAATGCTAACCATTACCCTAACCCTAACAATAACCCTAACATTAGCCCGATAGCAAACCTTTGAACTTTGAATATGCAAACCCTAACCCTAACCTGTTAGCAAACCTTTGAATCTTGAATATCAAAACATGGTGAGCCTAGTGGGTTATGCAAAAGATAAATCCTTCCCCGTATCAAAGTAATACAACCAAATTTAACCCTAACACTACAACTAACCATACCCCTAAAATTAACAAAAACCATAAACCTAACCCTAACCTGTTAGTGAACATTTCAACCTAGAATATCCAAACTTGAGGAGCATAGTCTGGCTATGTACACGATGAATCCTGCTCAGTATCAAAAAAATCTGACCCCAAATTTTTTGGAGCTATTTCAGTACATGAATATTTCCCTGTTTTCTCCTAAAGTGCTCCCAAATACAGTTGTTTCTGTCTGCTTTGGCTTAGGGCTACTTCAAAAAGGAACAAACCAGAGAGTGGGCACTGAAAACTGATTGAGTGTGTGAAGTTTCAAGCTGCTAGCACAAATACTGTTCAATTTCCACCTTCATTGTCATGCATCCCTATAGGGTAAAATGATGTGAAACATGAAAACTGTTCCTGCCAGCAAACCACTGAACCTAGAAGCACCAAACGTAGGTAACCTACTAAGAGTAGGTAAAAGATGAATCCTGGAAGTATCAAAGTAATCTGACCATTTTTAACCATTACTCTAATGCTAACCATAACCCTAACCCTAACCCTAATCCTAACCTGATAGTGAAACTCAGTTCTTAGAAGACCCAAAATTGGAAAGCCTAATGGGGCTAGGTAGAAGACCAAATTTAACTCTAACTCTAATGCTAAACATAATCTTAACCCTAACCCTATCCCTGAACTTTTAGCCAACCTTTGAACATAGAAGTACCAAATGTGAGGAGTCTAATGGGCCTAGGTAAAAGATGAATCTTTCCCAGTGTCAAAGAAATTCAAACAAAAATATTTGGTGCTATTTCAGTACATGGGTATTCCCATGCTCATAAAGTGCTCACAGATAAAGCTGTCTCTTTCTACTTCAGCTTAGAACAAGGAACAAATCAGAGAGTGTACACTGAGAACTGATTGAGTGTGGGAAGTTTCAAGCAGCTAGCATAAATCCTGTTTGATTCACACATCTATATAAATTTATTCCTATAGGGCAAAATGAAGTGAAAATGAAAACTCAAACTGTTGCTTGGAGCGAATTATTTAACCTAGAAGATGCAAACTACATAGCCTACTAAGGCTACGTAAAGTATGAATCCTGCCAAGTATCAAAGTAATCTGACCAAATTTATCCCTAACCCTAATGCTGACCATAAACTTAACCCTAACCTTAAACCTAACCCAAACCTGTTAGCAAAACTTTGAATGCAGAAGACCCAACCATGGGAAGCCTAGTAGGTAAAAGATTAATTCTGCTCGGTATCAAAGAATTCCAACCACAAAATTTTTGCAGCCATTTCAGTACAGTTTATCCCCCTGCTTGCTCCTAAAGCACTCACAGATAAAGCTGTCCCTTTCTACTTCAGCTTCAGGCAATTTCAACTAGGATCAAATCAGAATGAGCACACAGAGAACTGATTGAGTGTGTGATGTTTCAAGAAGATAGCACAAATCCTGGTTTGATTTCCACCTGCATTTCCATTCATACCTATAGGGCAAAATGAAATAAAATCTAAAGATTCGAACTGTTTCTGCCTTCAAACTGTTGAACCTAGCATACCCAAACATGGGGAACCTCTTAAGGATGGGTAATGGAGGAATACTGCCCAGTGTCCAAATAATCCCACCACATTTAACCTTAACCATAAAACTAAACATAAACATAACCCTAACCTGTTAGCAGGCATTGAACCTAGAAGACACAAACTTGGGGAGCCTAGTGGGGTTAGAGATGATTTAAACCTGCCCAGTATCAAAGTAATCTGATCAAATTTATCCTTAACTCTAACTCTAACCATAATCATAACCTTAACCCAAACCCTAAACCTAATTCTAACCTGTTAGCTAACCTTTGAACCAAGTATACCCAAACTTGAGGAGTGCAGTTAGTCTAGGTAAAAGATGAATCCTGCTCAGTATCCAAGAAATCTAACCAAAAAAATTTTGGAGCTATTTCAGTACATGGCTATTTCCTTGTTTTCTCCTAAAATGCTTCCACATAAAGTTGTTCCTGCCTGCTTCAGCTTAGGGCTACTTAAAAAAGAAACAAATCAGAGAGTGTGCACTGGGAACTGATTGAGTGTGTGAACTTCCCAACAGCTTGCACAAATTCTATTTGATTTCCACGTCTATTTCCATTCTTTTTATAGGGCAAAACAAAGTGGAAAATGAAAATTCAAACTGTTCCTCCCAGCAAAGAATTGAACCTAGAAGACCCAATCTTAGGGAAACTAGTAAGGCTAGAAAAAAGATTATTTCTGCCCAGTATCAAAGTAATCAGACCAAATTTAACCCTAACCCTAAAAACAACCATAACCCTGAAACTAACCCTAAAACTAATGGTAACCTGTTAGTGATCCTTTAAACTAGAAGACCCAAAATGAGGAGCCTAGTGTGGCTAGGTAAAAGATTAATTCTGCATCAAAGAAATCCAACCACAAATTTTTGGAGCTATTTTAATACAGTGTAGTCCCCTGCTTGCTCCTAATGCACTCACAGATAAAGCTTTCTCTTTGTACTTCAGCGTAGGGCAACTTCAACAAGGAAAATAGCAGAGAGAGCACATTGAGAACTGATTCAGTTTGTGACGTTTCAAGCAGCTAGCACAAATCCTGTTTGATCTACACCTTCATTTCCATTCACCCCTCTTTGGCAAAATGAAATGAAACATAAAAATTCAAATTATTCCTGCCAGCAAACCAATTGAACCTAGAAGACCCAAACTTGGCAAACCAAGTAAGGCTAGATAAAGAATGAATCCTGCCCGCTATCAAAGTAATCTGACCAAATTTAACTGTGATCATATGCTAACCATGAACCTAACCCTAACCCTAAATCTAACCTTAAACTGTTAGTGAACATTTGAACGTATAAAACCCAAATTTGGGGAGGCTAATAGAGCTAGGTAAATGATAAATCTTACTGAGTGTCAAAGAAATCCGATCAAAAATTTTTAGAGCTATTTCAGTACATGGGTATGCCCTGGTTGCTCCTAAAGTTCTCTTAGATAAAGTAATCTCTTTCTATGGCAGCTTAGGGCAAATTCAACAAAAATTTTAAAAGAGAGGGTGCACTGAAAACTGATTAAGTGTGTGAAATTTCAAAATGCTTGCACAAATCCTGTTGGATTTCCACCTTCATTTCAATGCAATCCTATGGAGAAAAGTGAAGTGGAACTTAAAAATTCAAACTTTTCCTGCCAGAAAACCATTTAACTTACAATGCCCCAACCTGGGGAACATAGTAAGGATAGGTACACAAGGAATCCTCTTTAGTATCAAAGTAATTTGACCAAATTAATTCACTAACCCTAATGCTAACCATAACCCTAAAACAAAACCTAACCCTAAACCTAAACCTAGCCTGTTAGAAATATTTGTTTCTAGAAGACCCAAACTTCGGGAGCCTAGCAGGGTTAGGCATAAGATGAATTGTGCCCAGTGTCAAAGAAATCTGACAAAAAGCCATTTCAGTACATGGGTATTCCCCTGGTTGTTCCTAAAGCATTCACAGATAAAGAAGTCTCTTTCTATGGCAGGTTAGGGCAACTTCAACAACAAAACAAACTAGAGAGTGTGTACTGAGAACTGATCAAGTGTGTGAACTTCCAAGAAGCTAGCACAATTTTATTTTCCACCTCCATTTCCATACATCCCTATAGGGCAAAATGAAATGAAACATGACAATTCAAACTGTTCATGCCAGGGAATCATTGGACATACAAGACCCAAATTTGAGGAACCTAGTAAGACTGGGTAAAGTATGAATCATGCTTCATATCAAATAATATGACCAAATTCAACTCTACCCCTAATGCTATCGCTAATCCTAACCCTAACCCTAACCCTAACCTTTTAGTGAACCTTTGAACCTTGAATATCAAAATTGGGGAGCCTAGTGGGGTTATGTAAAAGATAAATTCTTCCCCATATCTAAGTAATCCAACCAAATTTAACCCTAACTTTACCACTAAACATACCCCTAACCTTAACACTAACCATAAACTTAACCCTAACCAGTTAGCGAACAATTAAACCTAGAATATCCAAACTTGAGGAGAATAGTGAGATGAATTCCACTCAAAAACATCTGACCCCAAATTTTTGGAGCTATTTTAGTACATGTGTATTTCCCTGTTTTCTCCTAAAGCACTCCTAAATATGGTTGTTTCTGGCTGCTTCAGCTTAGGGCTACTTCAACAAGGAACAAAGCAGAGAGTGAGCACTGAGACTGGGTAGAGTGTGTGAAGTTTCAAGCTGCTAGCACAAATACTTTTCAATTTCCACCTCCAAAGTCATGCATCCTTGAGGTGAAACATGAAAATTCAGAGTGTTCCTGTCAGCGAACCATTGAACCTAGAAGCCCCAAATGTAGGTGCCTACTAAGGCTAGGTAAAAGATGAATCCTGCAAATATCAAAATAATCTGACCAATTTTAACCCTAAAGCTAAGCATAATGCTAACCCTAACCCTAAATCTAATCTGTAAGCAAAACTTTGTTCTTAGACGACCCAAAATTGTAGAGCCTAATGGGGCTAGGTAATAGACCAAAATTAACCCTAACTCCAATGCTAAACATAACCCTAACCCTATACCTAATCCTAACATGTTAGTGAACTTTTGTTCTAAAGAGAACCAAAATTGGAGAGCCTAATGTGGCTAGGTAAAAAATCAAATTTAACCCTAACTCTAAACCTACCCTAACCACAGCCCTAATCCTAAATTTTTAGCAAACCTTTCAACATAGAGGACCCAAATGTTAGGAGCCTAATGGGGCTAAATAAAAGATGAATCATGCCTAGTGTCAAAGACACACAGCTAAAAAATTTTGGAGCTATTTAATTACATAAGTATTTCCCTGATTTCTTCTAAAGCACTCCCAGATAAAGCTGTCTCTTTCTATTTCAGATTAGAGCAACTTCAAAAAGGAAGAAACCAGAGAGAGCACACACTGATTGAGTGTGTGTAGTTTCAAGCAGGCAGCACAATTCCTGTTTGAATTACACCTCCATTTCCATTCATCCCTATAGGTCAAAATGAAAAGAAACATAAAGATTAAAACTGTTTCTGCCAGCAAACCATTTAATCTAGAGGACCCAAACTTAAGGAACCTCTTAAAGATCGATAATGGATTAAAAACTGCCCTATGTCTAAATAATCCCACCACATTTAGCCCTAACCATAACACTGACCATAAACCTAATCCTCACCTGTTAGTGAAACTTTGAACCTAGAAGATATAAACTTGGGGACCCTAGTGGGAATAGAGAAAAGATGATTCCTGCTCAGTATCAAAGTAATTTGATCAGATTTAACCCTAACTTTAAACCTAACCATAACTATAAAATTAACCCAAACCCTGAACCTAACTGTAATCTGTTAGTGAACCTCTGAACTAAGGAGATCCAAACATAAGGAGCACAGTGGGTCTTGGTAAAAGATGAATCCTGCCTGGTATCAAAGAAATCCGACCAAAAATTTTTGGAGGTATTGGAGTATATGCCTATTTCCCTGTTTTCTCCTAATGTGCTCCCACATAAAGTTGTTCCTGTCTGCTTCACCTTAGGGCTACTTCAACAAGGAACAAACCAGAGAATGTGCCCTGAGAACTGATTGAGTTCGTGAACTTTCAAGCACCTTGCATAAATTTTGTTTGATTTCAACATCTATTTACATTAATATCTATAGGGCAAAATGAAATGAGAAATGAAAATTCAAACTGTTCCTACCATTGAACCATTGAACCTAGAAGACCCAACCTTGGTGTACCTAGTAAGGCTTCATAAAGCATTAATCCTGTCCAGTATCAAAGTAATCTGACTAAATATAACCCTAACCCTACCACTATCCATAGCCCTAACATTAGCATTAAACATAAACCTAAGCCTGACCTGTTAACTAATATTTGAACCTAGAAGATACAAACGTGAAGAGCCTAGAGAAGCTAGGGAAAATATGAATCATGCTCAGTATAAAAAAAAATTGACCAACAAATTTTGGAGCTATTTCAGTACATGGGTATTTCCCTGTTTTCTCCTAAAGTGCTCCCAAATACAGTTGTTTCTGCCTGCTTCAGCTTAGGGCTACTTCAACAAGGAACAACCATAGAGTGTGCACTGGGAACAGCTTGAGTGTGTGATCTCTAATGAAGCTTGCGTTTATTCTGTTTGATTTCCAGGTATATTTCTATTCATTTCAGTAAGGCAAAATGAAGTGAAAATTCAAAATGTTCCTACCAGTGAACCAATGAACCTAGAAGACCCAATCTTGGGGAACCTAGTAAGGCTAGGGAACAGATTAATCCTGTGCAGTATCTAACTAATCTGAACAAATTTAACCCTAACCCTAATGCCAACCAAAACTGTAACCCTAACCCTAAGCCAAACCCTAACCTGTTAGCAAACCTTTGAACCTAAAAGACCCAAACATAAAGAGCATAGTGGGACTAGGTTCAAGGTGAGTCCTTCCCAGTATCAAAGAAATCCAACCACAAAGTTTTTGGAGCTATTTCAGTACAGTGAACTCCCCTGCTTGTTCCTAAAGTACTCACAGAGAAAGCTGACTCTTTGTACTTCAGATTAGGGCAAATTCAACAAGGAAAATATCAGAGAAAGCACACTGAGAATTAATTATATGTGTAAAGTTTCAAGCAGCTAGCACAAATTCTGTTTGATTTCCACCTTAATTTCCATTCTTCCCTCTAGGGAAAAATGAACTGAAACATGAAAATTCTAACTGTTCCTCTCAGTGAACCATTGAACTGAGAACACCCAAACTTGGTGAACCTAGTAAGGCTAAGTAAAGAATGAATCCTGTCACATGTCAAAGTAATCGGACAAAATTTAACTCTAACCCTCATGCTAACCTTAACCCTAAACCTAACCTTCACCTGTTAGCAAACCTTGAACCTTGAAAAACCAAATTTGTTAGGTAAAAGTTAGGTAAAAGATGAGTCCTGACCAGTGTCAAAGCAATCCAACAAAAAGTTTTTGGAGCTGTTTCAGTACATGGGGCTAGGTTAACGATAAATCTTGCCAAGTGTCAAAGAAATCCAACCCCCCAAAATTTAGAGCTATTTCAGTACATGGGTACACCCCTGGTTGCTCCTAAAGTGCTCACAGATAAAGAAGTCTCTATCTAACGCAACTTGCAGCAACCTAAAGAAAAAACAAACCAGAGAGTGTGCACTGAACCCTGATTAAGTGTGTGAACTTTCAAACTGCTTGCATAAATCTTGTTTGATTTATACCTCCATTCCAATACAACCCTATAGATAAAAATGAAGTGAAACATAAAAAGTCAAACTCTTCCTGCCAGCAAACCATTGAAACATAGAAGTCCCAAACATGAGGAACCCAGTGAAGACAGATAAAAAACGAATCCTCCCCAGTATCAAAGTAATCTGACCAAATTAATTCTCTAACTCTAAAGCCAACATAATCCTAACCCTAAAACTAACCCTAAACCGAAGTCTAACCTGTTAGCGATCCTTTGTTCCTAGAAGACCCAAACTTGGGGAAACTAGCATAGTTAGGTAAAAGATTAGTCCTGACCAGTGTCAAAGCAATCCAACAAAGGGTTTTTGGAGCTCTTTCAATACATGGATATTCCTAAAGTGCTCACAGATAAAGAAGTCTCTTTCTACTTCAGCTTAGTGAAACTTCAACAGAAAACAAACCAGAGAGTGTGCACTGAGAACGATTAAGTATGTGAACTTTCAAGCAGCTATCACAATTTTTTTTTATTTCAACCTCCATTTCCATACATCTGTATAGAGCAAAATGAAGTGAATCCTGACTATTCAAACTGTTTGTCCCATGGAACCTTGGAACATGGAAGACCCAAAATTTGGGAACCTAGGAAGGCTTGGAAAAGGACGAATCCTGCCCAGTATCAAAATAATATGACCAAATTTAACCCTACACCTAATGCTAACCATAACCCTAACCATAACCATAACCTGTTAGCAAACCATTGAACCTTGAATATCTAAATTTGGGGAACCTGATTGGGTTAGATAATGGATAAATCCTATTTTGTATCAAAGTAATCTGACCAAATTTTACACTAACCCTACTGCTAACCATATACCTAACCTTAACACTAATCATAAAACTAACCCTTACCTGTTAGCGAACATTTGAACCTAGAATATCCAAACTTGAGGAGCATAGTCAGGCTAGGTAAAGATGAATCTTGGTCAGTATCTGAAACATCCAACCAAAAATTTTGGAGCTATTTCAGTCCATGTGTATTTCCCTGTTTTCTCCTAAAGTGCTCCTAAATACAGTGGTTTCTGCCTGCTTCAGCTTGGGGCTACTTCAACAAGGAACAAACCAGAGAGTGCACGCTGAGAATGGATTGAGTGTGTGAACTTTCAAGCTGCTAGCACAAATCCTCTTTGATTTCCACCTCCATTTCCATACATCCCTATAGGGCAAAAGGAAATGACAACTGACAATTCAAACTGTTCATACCAGAAAACCCTGGAACATAAAATACCAAAACTTGTGGAACCTACTAAGGCTGGGTAAAAGATGAATCTGGCCCAGTATCAAAATACTAAGACCAAATTTTAACTTACAATTAAAGCTAACCATAACCATAACAGTAACGTGTTAGTGAAACTTTGAACCTTGAATATCAAAACATGGGGAGCATAGTAGGGTCAGGTAAATGATAAATCTTGCCACATATCAAAGTAATCTGACCAAATTTAAATCTAACCCTACTGCAAATCATAACCATAAACTTAACATTAACCATAAACTCAACTCTAACCTGTTAGAACAGATTTGGACCGTGAATATCCAAACATAAGGAGCATAGTTGTGCTAGGAAAAGATGAATACTGCTCAGTATCAAAAAAAATCAGATGAAAATTTTGAAGTCATTTAAGTACATGGGTGTTTCCCTGTTGTTGTTTTTTTTTCTTAAAGAGTTCCCAATACAGTTGTTTCTGCCAGCATCACCTTAGGGCCACTTCAACAAGGAACAAACCCGAGACTGTGCACTGAGAACTGTTTGGGTGTGTGAAGTTTCAAGCTGCTAACACGAATTCTGATCGATTTCCACCTCCATTTTCAGACATACCTATAGGGCAAAATGATGTGAAACATGAAAATTCAGAAAGTAACTATCAGTGAATCATTGAACCTAGAAAATCCAGACTTAGGAGACATACTAAGGCTAGGTACAAGATGAATCCTGCAAGTATCAAAAGGAATCTGACCAATTTTAACCCTTCCTCTAATGCTAACCATATCCCTTACCCTAAATCTAAAGCTAACATGTTAGCGAGCCATTGTTCTTACAAAACCCAAAATTTGGGAGCCTAATAGGGCTAGGTAAGAGACTCAATGTAACCCTAAATCTAATGTTAAACATGACCCTAACACTAAACCTAAACCTTTGATCATAGAAGAACCAAATGTGAGGAGCTTAATGGGACTAGATATAAATGAATCTTGCCCAGTGTCAAAGAAATCCGACCAAAATTTTTGGAGCTATTCAGTACATGGGTATTCCACTATTTTCTCCTAAAGCACTCCCAAATACAGTTGTTTCTGCCTGCTTCAGCTCAGGGCTATTTCAACAAAGAACAAACCAGAGAATGTGCACTGAGAACTGATTGAGTGTGTGAAGTTTCAAGCTGCTAGAATAAATCCTGAACAATTTCCACCTCCATTTTCATACATCCCTATGAAGCAAAATGATGTGAAACATGAAAATTCACACTGATGATGCCAGAGAACCATTGAACCTAGAAGCCCTAAAGGTAGGGAACCTAATAAGGCTAGGGAAAAGATGAACCCTGAAAGTAGCATAGAAATCTGACACGTTTTAACCCTTACTCAAATGCTAACAAAAACCCTAACAATTACCCTATCCTACCCTGTTAGTGAAAATTTGTTCCTAGAAGATCCAAAATTGGAACGCCTAATAGGGTTAGGTAAAAAATGAAATTTAACCCTAACTCTATTGTGAATCCTACACCTAATCCTAAACTTAACCCTAAATTTTAGGGAACCTTTGAATGTAGAAAACCCAAATGTGAGGAGACTAATGGGGATAGGTAAAAGATGAATCTTGCCCAGTGTCAAAGAAATCCACCCAAAATTTTGGAGCTATTTCAGTACACTAGTTTTCCAAGTCTTACACCTAAAGCACTCACAGATAAATCTGTCTCTTTCTACTTCAGCTTAGAGCAACTTCAACAAAGAACAAACCAGAGAGTGTGCACTGAGAACTGATTGATTGCATGAAGATTTAAGCAACTACCACAAATCATGTTTGATTTCCACCTTCATTCCCATTCATGTCTCCTGGGAAAATGAAATTAAACATGAAAATTCAAACTTTTTTGGCAGGTGAAATATTGAATCGAGAATACCAAACTTGGAGAACGTAGTAAGGCTTGACAAAAAAAATGAATCCTGCCTGGAATCAAAGTCATCTGATCAAATTTAACTCAAAACCTAATGCTAGCCCTACTTGTAACCCTATCATAAACATTATCCTGTTAGCGAACCTTTTAGCTATATAATCCAAATTTTGCAAGCCTAATGGGGCTAGGTAAATGATAAATCTTGCCGAGTGTCAAATAAAACAGACTAAAATATTTTAGAGCTATTTCAGTACATGGGTATTCCTCTGGTTGTTCTAAAGCCCTCATAGATAAAGAAGTCTCTTCTATGGCAGCTTAGGGCAACTTCAATAAAAAATAAACCAGACAGTGTGTACTGAACACTGATTAAGTGTGTGAACTTTCAAACTGCTTGCACAAATCCTTTGTTTTCCAACTTCATTTCAGTGAAACCCTATAGAGAAAAATGGAGTGAAACATATAAATTCAAACTGTTCCTGCAAGAAACCATTGAACATAAAAGTCCCAAATATGGGGAACCACGTAAAGATAGGTAAAAAATGAATCCTGCCCAGTATCAAAGCAATCTGACCAAATTAATTCCCTAACCCTAACACTAACCATAACCCTAACCCTAAACCTAACCTTAACCATAACCCCAACCTGGTAGAGAACTTTTGTTCATAGAACACCTAAACATGGTGAGCCTAGTGCATTAGGGAAATTATTAATGCTGCCCAGTGTCAAAGAAATCTGACAATAATTTTGGGAACTATTTCAATACATAGGTATTCCCCTGCTTGCTCCTAAAGTGCTCACAGATAAAAAAAAAGTCGCTTTCTACTTCAGTTTAGTGCAACTTCAACAAAAATCAAACCTGACAGTGTGCACTGAGAACTGATTAAGAAGCCAAAATGTATGGGACCTAATAAGGCTAGGTAAAAGATGAATCCTGCGAGTAGCACAGTAATCTGACAAATTGCAACCCTTACTCTAATGCTAAGCCTAACCCTAACCCTAACCCTAATCCTACCCTGTTAGTGAACATTTGTTCTTAGAAGATCCAAAATTGGGAAGCCTAATCGTGTTAGGTAAAAGATCAAATTTAACCCTAATTCTAACGCTAAACCTCCTCCTAATCCTAAATTTAACCTTAAATTTTAGGGAAACTTTGTCTTTAGAAGACCCAAATGTGAGGAGACTAATAGGGCTAGGTAAAAGATGAATCTTGCCCAGTGTCAAAGAAATCCAACTATGCTAACATGTTAGTGAGTCTTTGTTCTTACAAGACCCAAAATTGGGGAACCTAATAGGGCTAGGTAAGAGACTCAATTTAACCCTAAATCTAATGCTAAACATGACCCTAACCCTAACCCTAAACCTAAGCCTAAACATTTAGAGAAGCTATTTCAGTACACTTGTATTCCCATAATTACCCCTGAAGCATTTACAGATAAAGCTGTCTCTTTCTACTTCAGTTTAGAGCAACTTCAACAAGAAAAAAACTAGAGAGTGTGCAATGAGATCTCATTGAGTGTGTGAAGTGTCAAGCAGCTAGCACAAATCCTGTTTGATTTCCACCTTCATTTTCATTCACCCCTCCAGGGCAAATAAAAGGAAATGTGAAAATTCAAACTTTTTGGTCAGGGAATGATTGAACCTAGAAGATCCAAACATGGTGAACCTAGTAAGGCTTGACAAAGAATGAATCCTACCCAGAATCAAAGTAATCTGATCAAACTTAAGTCTAACCCGAATGCTATCCATAACTGAAACCCTAACTCAAACACTAATCTGTGAGTGAAACTTTGAGTTAGATAACCCAAATATGGGAAGCATAAGGGGGCTAGGTAAATGATAAATCTTGCCAAGTGTCAAAAAAATCCAAACAAAAGATTTTTAGAACTATTTCAGTACATGGGTATTTCTCTGGTTGCTCCTAAAGCAATCACAGATAAAGAAGTCTCTTTCTATGGCAGCTTAGGGCAACTTCAATTAAAAACAAACCAAACAGTGTGCACTGAACACTGATTAAGTGTGTGAACTTTCAAACTGCTTGCACAAATTCTGTGTGTTTTCCACCTTCATTTCAGTACATCCTTATAGAGAAAAATGAAGTGAAACATGAAAATTGAAACTGTTCCTGCCAGAAAACCATTGAACCTAGAAATCTCAAACATGGGGAACTTTGTAAAGATAGGTAAAAATGAATCCTGCCCATTATCAACACAATCTGACCAAATTAATTTCCTAACTCTAATGCTAACCCTAACCCTAACCCTAACCCTGAACCTAACCCTAACCATAACCCCAACCTGTTAGCAAACTTTTGTTTAAAGAACCCCCAAATTTGGGGGGCTTAGTGGGGTTAGGGAAATGATGAATGATGCACAGTGTAAAAGAAGTCTGACAAAAAATTTTGGAGCTATTTGAGTACATGGGTATTCCCCTACTTGTTTCTAAATGCTCACAGATTAAAAAAAAAAAAGTCTCTTTATACTTCAGCTTAGTGCAAATTCAACAAAATCAAACCAGGCAGTGTGCACTGAGAACTGATTAAGAGTGTGAAATTTCAAGCAGCTAGCACAAATCCTTTTTGATTTCCACCCCCATTTCCATACATCCCTATAGTACAAAAAGAAATAAAAACTGACAATTCAAATGGGTCATGCCAGGAAACCTTTGATCATAGGATACCCAAACTTGGGGAACTTAGTAAGACTGGGTAAAAGATGAATCCTGCCCAGTATCAAAATACTAAGACCAAATTTAAACTTACCACTAATACTAACCATAATCCTAACCCTAACCCTAACAGTAACCTGTTAGTGAACCTTTGAGCCTTGAATATCCAAATTTGGGGAGCCTAGTAGGGTCTGGTAAATGATAAATCCTGCCACATGTCAAAGTAATCTGACCAAATTTATACCTAACCTGAAAGCAAACCGTAACCACAAACTTAACAATAACCATAAAGCTAACCCTAACTTGTTAGCTCACATTTGAACTTTGAATATCCAAACTTGATGAGCATAGTTGGTTAGGAAAAGGATGAATACTGCTCAGTATCAAAAAAATTTTGACCAAGAATATTGGAGCCATTTCAGTACATGTGTATTTCCCTGATTTATTTTTTCCTAAAGCATTCCCAAATACAGTTGTTTCTGCATGCTTCAGCTTAGGGCCACTTCAACAAGGAACAAATCTGAGAGTGCACTCTGAGAACTGATTGAGTATATGAAGTTTCAAGCTGCTAGCACAAATTCTGATTAAATTCCACCTCCATTTTCATGTATCCCTATAGGCAAAATGACATGAAACATGAAAATTCAGAATGTTCCTGCCAGTGAACCATTGAATCTAGAAACCCCAGACTTAGGGAACCTACTAAGGTTATGTAAAAGATTAATCCTGCAAGTATCAAAGTAACCTGACCAATTTTAACTCTTCCTTTGATGCTAACCATATCCCTTACCCTAACCCTATGCTAACATGTTATTGAACCTTTGTTCTTACACAACCCAAATTGGGGAGCCTAATAGGGCTTGCTAAGAGACCAAATTTAACCCTAAATCTAATGCAAAACATGACCCTGACCCTAACCCTAACCCTAAACTTTTAGCATACCTCTGAAGGTAGAAGATCCAACTGTGAGGAGCTTAATGTGGCTAGGTAAAAATGAATCTTACCCAGTGTCAAAGAAATTTGATGAAAAGTTTTTGGAGATATTTTAGTACATGGGTATTCTGCTCTTTTCTCCTCAAGTGCTCCCAAATATAGTTGTTTCTGCCTGCATCAGTTCAGGGCTAATTCAACAAAGAACAAACCAGAGAGGGCACACTGAGAACTGATTGAGTGAGTGAATTATCAAGCTGCTAGAACAAATCCTGTTTGATTTCCACCTCCATTTTCATGCATCCCTATAAAGCAAAATGAAGTGAAACGTGAATATTCAGACTGATCCTGCCAGAGAAGCATTGAACCTAGAACCCCCAAACTTAGGGATCCTAATAAGGCTATGTAAACAATGAATTCTGCAAGTATCATAGTAATCTGACAAATTTTAACTCTTACTCTAACACTAACCATAACCCTAATCCTAACCCTGATCCTACCCTGTTAGAGAACATTTGTTCTTAGAAGACCCAAAATTGGGGAGCCTAAGAGGGTTAGGTAAAAGACAAAATTTAACCCTAACTCTAATGCTAAACATTCCCCTAATCCTAACCCTAACCCTAAACTTTTAGTGAAGCTTTGAACTTAGAAGACCCAAATGTGAGGAGACTAATGGGGCTAGGTAAAATATGAATCTTGCCCAGTGTCAAAGAAATCCAACTGAAAATTTTGGAGCTATTACAGTATACAAGGTTTCCCCTGCTTGCTCCTAAAGCACTGACAGATAAAGCTATCTCTTTCTACTTCAGCTTAGAGCAACTTCAACAAGGAAAACACCAGAGAGTGCGCATTGAGAACTGATTCTGTGTGTGTTGTTTCAAGAAGTTAGCACAAATCCTGTTTCATGTCCCCGTCTATTTTCATACATTACTACAGGGCAAAATGAAGTCAAATGAAAACTCACACTGTTCCAGGCAGTGAATTATTGAACCTAGAAGACCCAAACTTGAAGAACATAGTAAGGCTAGGTAAAGTATTAATCCTGCCCAGTATCAAATTAATCTGACCAAATTTAACCCTAACCCTAAAAGTGACTATAAATTTAACCCTAATCCTAAATCTAAACCTAAACTGTTAGAAAACCTTTGAACCTAGAAGACCCAAACTTGGGAATCCTAATGGGACTGGGACAAAATGAATTTGATCCAGTATCAAAGAAATCTGGCCACAAAATTTTTGCAGCTATTTCAGTACATTTTATTCCCCTGCTTGCTCCTAAAGTGCTCACAGATAAAGCTGTCTCTTTGTAGTTCAGCTTAAGGCAATTTCAACAAGGAACAAGTAAGAATGAGTGTACTGAGAACTGATTGATTGCATGTAGGTTCAAGCACGTAGCACAAATCCACTTTGATTTCCACCTCCAATTCCATTCTTCACTATAGGACAAAATGAAGTGAATATCAAAATTCAAAGTGTTCCTGCCAGCTAACCATTGAACCTAGAGGACCCAAAATTGGGGAACCTCTTAAGGATGGGTAATGGATGAATACTGAGAGTGTCCAAATAATCCCTCCTTATTTAACCATATACCCAAACCTCACCTGTTAGTGAACTTGGTACCTAGAAGATAGAAACTTGGGGAGCCTAGAGAGGCTATGGAAAAGATGAATCCTGCCCCATATCAATGTAATGTGACCAAATTTAACCCTCACTATAATGCTAACCACAACCCTAAACTTAACCCAAACCCCTGAACCTAACTCTAGCCTGTTAGCTAACCTTTGAATCAAGGAGACCCAAACTTGAGGAGCACAGTCAGTCTAAATGAAATATGAATCCTGCTCAGTATCAAAGAAATCCAACCCAAAAAATTTTGGAATTACTTCACTACATGGCTATTTCCCTCTTTTCTCCTAAAGTGATTCCACATAAAGTCTTTCCTGCCTGCTTCAGCTTAGGTCTATTTCAACAAGGAACAAACCAGAGAGGGCACACTGAGAACTAATTGAGTGTGTGAACTTTTAAGCAGCTAGCGCAAATAATGTTAGGTTTCCACGTCTATTTTCATTCATTTATATAGTGCAAAAAGAAGTTAAAAATGAAAATTCAAACTGTTCCTACCATGGAACCATTGAACCTAGAAAACTTAATCTTGGGGAACCTAGTAAGGCTAGGTAAAGGATTAATCCTGCTGAGTATCAAAGTAATCTGACTAAATTTAATCCTAACTCTAACCCTAACCCTAAACTTCTAGTGAACCTTTGAACATAGTAGAACCAAATGTGAGTAGCTAAATGGGACTAGGTAAAAATGAATGTTGCCCTGTTCCAATCAAAAAATTTTGGAGCTATTTCAGTACATAGGTATTCCTCTTCTTGCTCCTAAAGGGCTCAAAGATAAAGCTTTCTCTTTCTACTTCAGCTTAGATCAATTTCAACAAGTAAAAAAAACATAGAGGGGGCACTGAGAACTGATTGACTGTGTGAAGTTTACAGCAGTTAGCACAAATCCTGTTTTATTTCCACATCTATTACCATTCACTCCCAGAGGGCAAAATGAACTGAAAAATGAAAACTCAAACTGTTTCTGCCAGTGAACCATTGAACCTAAAAGATCCAAACTCAGCAAACCTACTAAGGCTAGGTCAAGTATGAATCCTGTCCAGTATCAAAGTAATCTCACTAAATTTAACCCTAATCCTAATTCTGACCAGAAACTTAACCCTAATCCTAAAACTAACCCCAACCTTTTAGGACACCTTTGAGCCTAGAAGACCCAAACTTTGGACCTAGTAGGGCTAGGTAAAAGATGAATTCTGCCCAGTGTCAAAGAAATCCAACAAAAAAATTTGCAGCTATTTCTCAACACTTTCTTTACCTGTGTGCACCTACAGTGCTCACAGATGAAGCTGTCTCTTTCTACTTCAGCTTAGAGAAACTTCAACAAGGAACAAGCCAAAGAGTGTGCAGTGAGAATTGATTGAGTGTGTGAAGTTTCAAGCAGCTAACACAAATCTTGTTTTATTTCCACGTCTATTTCCATTCATTTCTATAGGGAAAAATGAAGTGAAACATGAAAACTCAAACTGTTCCTGGCAGCGAACCATTGAAACTAGAAGACCCAATCTTGGTGATTGTAGTAAGGCTAGGTAAAGTTGAATCCTGCCCAGTATCAAATTAATCTGACCAAATTTAACCCTAATCCTAATGCTGACAATAAACTAAACCTTAAATCTAAACCTAACCCTAACCTGTTAGCAAACTTTTGAGCCTAGAAGACTAAAAATTGGAAAGCCTTGTAGTGCTAAGTAAAAGATGAGATATTCCCAGTCAAAAAAAATCTGACCACAAATTTTTTGCAGCTATTTCAGTACAGTTTATTCCCCTGCTTGCTCCTAAAGCACTCAGAGACAAAGCTATCTTTTTAGACTTCAGCTTAAGGCAATTTCAAGAAGGAACAAACCAGAATAAGTGCACAGAGAACTGATTGAGTGATTGAGGTTTCCAGCAGCTAACACAAATCCTATTTTATGTCCACGTCTATTTTTCATTCATTCCTAGAGGGCAAAATGAAGTGAAAAATGAAAACTCAAACTGTTTCTGGAAGCAAACCATTGAACCTAGAATGCCCAAACTTGGGAAGCCTAGTACAGCTAGGTAAAAGATGAATTCTGCCCAGTATCAAAGAAATCTGACCACAAAATTTTTGCAGATATTTCATTACAATTTGTTTCTCTGCTTGCTCCTAAAGTGCTTGCAGATAAAGCTGTCTCTTTCTACTTCAGCTTATGGCAATTTTAACAAGGAACAAACCAGAATTAGTGCACTGAGAACTGATTATGTGCCTGAAGTTTCAAGCAGATAGCACAAATCCTGTTTGATTTCCACCTCCATTTCCATTCATCCCTATGGGGCAAAATGAATTGAAACATGAAGATTCAAACTGCTCCTGCCAGCTAACTATTGAGCCTAGAGGACCCAAACTTGGGGAACCTCTCAAGAATGGGTAATGAATGAACACTGCCCAGTGTCCAAATAATCCCACCACATTTAACCCTAACCAATACATTAAAAATAAACCTAAATCTAACCTTTTAGCAAACATTTGGAACTAGAAGATATGAACTTGGGGAGCCTAGTGGGGGATAGGAAAAAGATGAATCCTGCCCAGTATCAAAGTAATTTGACCAAATTTGACCATAACACCAATACTACCCAAACCCTGAACCTAACTACAACCTGTTACCAAACTTTTGAACCAAAAAGACCCAAACTTGAGGAGCACAGTCAGTCTAGGTAAAAGATGAATCCTGCTCAGTATCAAAGAAATCCAACCAAAAGAATTTTGAAGCTATTTCAGTACATGGCTATTTTCAATTTTTCTCCTAAAGTGCTCCCACATAAAGTTATTGCTGCCTGCTTCAGCTTAGGGCTACTTCAACAAGGAACAAACCAGAGAGTGTTCACTGGGAACTGATGAAGTGTGTAAACTTATAAGCAGCTAGCACAAATTCCGTTTGATTTCTGTGTCTATTTTCATACATTTCTATAGAGCAAAATGAAGGGGAAAATGTAAATTCAAACTGTTCCTACCAATGAACCATTGAACCTAGAAGACCCAATCTTGGGTAACCTAGTAAGGCTAGGTAAAGGATTAATCCTCCCCAGTATCAAAGTAATCTGACTAAATTTAATCCCAACCCTAATGACAACCATAACCCTAACCCTAACACTAAACCTAACCCTAAACTTTTAGCCAACCTTTGAACCTAGAAGACCCAAACTTGATGAGCGTGGGGCTATGTAAAAGATGAAACCTACACAGTAACAAAGAAATCCAACCAAAAAATTTTTGGAGCTATTTCAGTTCTGTGTAGTCCCCTGATTGTTCCTTAAATGCTCACAGATAAAGCTGTCTCTTTGTACTTCAGTTTAGGGTAACTTCAACAAGGAAAGTACCAGAGACAGCACACTGAGAACTGTTTGAGTGTGTGAAGATCCAAGCAGCTATCACAAATCCTGTTTGATTTCCACCTTTATTTCCATTCATCCCTGCTGTGCAAACAAAATTAAACATAAAAATTCAAACTTTTCCTGCCAGCGAAACATTGAACCTAGAAGACCCAAACTTGGCAAACCAAGTGAGGCTCACTAAAGAATGAATCCTGCCCAGAATCAAAGTAATCTCCTCAAATTTAACTCTAAACCTAATGCTAACACTAACCCTAACCCTATCCCTAACTGTAACCTGTTAGTGAAATTTTGAACCTAGATAACCCAAATTTGGGGAGCATAATGGGGTTAGGTAAATGATAAATCTTGCCAAGTGTCAAAGAAATCTGACCAAAAATTTTGACGGCTATGTCAGTACATGGGTATTCTTCTGGTTGCTCCTAGAGCACTCACAGATAAAGAAGTGTTTTCTATGGCAGCTTAGGGCAACTTCCATTAAAAAAAATCCAGACAGTGTGCACCAAACACTGATTAAGTATGTGAACTTTCAAACTTCTTGCACAAATCCTATTTGAATTCCACCTGCATTTCAGTACAACCCTACAGAGAAAAATGAAGTAAAACATGAAAATTCAAACTGTACCTGCCAGCAAACCATTGAACCTAGAAGTCCCAAACATGGGGAACCTAGTAAGAATAGGTAAAAAATGAATCCTGAACAGTATCAAAGTAATCTGACAAATTTAATTTTCTAATCCTAATGCTAACCATAAACCATAACCCTAACCCTAACCCTAACCTGGTAGTAAAGTTTAGTTCATAGAACTATAAAACTTGGGAAGCGTAGTGGGGTTAGGGAAATGATGAATGCTTCCCATGTCAAAGAAATCCAACAAAAAATTTTGGAGCTATTTCAGTACTTGAGTATTCCCCTGCTTGCTCCTAAAGCACTCACAGATAAAGAAGTCACTTTTTCCTCAGCTTAGTTCAACTTCAACAAAAAACAAACCAGAGAGTGTGCACTGAGAACTGATTGAGAGTGAGAAATTTCAAGCAGCTAGCACAAATCCTTTTTGATTTCCACCTCCATTTCCATACATCCCTATAGGGCAAAATGAAATGACAACTGACAATTCAAACTGTTTATGCCTGGAAACCATTGAACATAGAATACCCAAACTTGGGGAACCTAGGAAGGCTGGGTAAGAAATGAGTCCTGCCCAGTATCAAAATAGTAGACCAAATTTAACCATACCACTAATGCTAACAGTAACCCTAGCACTATCCCTAACAGTAACCTGTTAGTGAACCTTTGAACATTTAATATCCAAACTTGGGGAGTCTAGTAGGGTTAGGTAAAAGATAAATCCTGCCCCATATCAAAGTAATCTGACCAAATTTAACCTAACCCTACCGCTAACCATACCCCTAAACTTAACACTAAACATAAACATAACCCTAACCTATTAGCAAATATTTGAACATTGAATAACTAAATTTGAGTTGGGATAGGTAAAAGATTAACACTGCTCAGTATTAAAAAAAATGAGACAAAAAATTTTTAGATCTTTTTCAGTACATGGGTATTTCCCTGTTTTTTTCCTAAAGTGCTCCCAAATACAATTGTTTCTGCCTGCTTCAGCTTAGTGCCTATAAGGAAAAATGAATTGAAACATGAAGATTCAAACAGTCCCTGGCAGTGAACCATTGAACCTAGAGGACCAAAGCTTGGAGAACCTCTTAAGGATGGGTAATGAATGAACACTTCCCAGTGTCCAAATAATCCCACCACATTTAATCCTAACCAATACATTAAACATAAACCTAACCCTAACCCTTTAGTGAACCTTTGGAACTAGAAGATACAAACTTGAGGAGCCAAGTGGGGATAGGGAAAAGATGAATCCTTCCCAGTATCAAAGTAATTTGACCAAATTTAACCATAACTCCAATGCTAACCAAACCCTGAACCTAACTATAACCTGTTACTGAACTTTTGAATGATTTTACAATGAGAACAAATCAGAGAGTGCCCACTGAGAACTAATTCAGTGGGTAAAGTTTTAAGCAGCTAGAACTAACCCATCCCTAAATGGCAAAATGAAGTGAAACTTAAAAATTTAAACTGTTCCTGCATGCAAAGGCTTCAACCTAGAAAAACCAAATTTGGGGGGTAATGTGGAAGTCCTGTAAGTATCCATCCTGCCAAGGATCAACAAAATCCGTTGAAAAAATATTTGCAGAATTTTCAGTAAACTTGGACTATTGTGCAAGATTCTCAAATGCTTTTAAATGAAGGTGTTTCTGCCTTGGCTGAGAATTCTCTGCTTCAGGCTACTTCAACAGGGAAAAAAACAGAGTGCCCACTGAGAACTAATTCAGTATAGTCTCAAGTAACTAGAACAAACCATTCCCTATAGGACAAAACAATGTGAAACCTAAAAATTAAAAGTGTTCCTGCAAGGGAACTTATCAACCTGAAAGAACAAACTTTTAGGGCTTAGTAGGATTCATGTATCAATCATTCCTTTAAAGTATCAACCATTCAGCTAAAAACATATTTGCAGGGTTTTCTGACAAGTCAAATTTTATTGCAAGTTTCTAAAAAGCTTTCAAATTAAGGTGTTCCTGACTTAGCTGAGAAATGCCTCTGCTTAGGCCACTTCAACAGGGAACAAAACAGAAAGTGCCCACTGAGAACTCATTAGTGGGTGAAGTTTCAGGCAGCTAGCACAACCCATGTTTTATTTTTCACTTCCAACTGCATTCATCCCAATAGGCTAAAACAAGTGAAACCTAAAATTTAGAAGAGTTCCTACAAGTGAATGCATGAACCTAAGAGAACCAAATTAGTAGGGTTAAGTGAGACTGGTGTCATAATCATTCCTGCCAATTATCAACAAAATCCAGAGAAAATATATTGAATGATATTTCCATAAAATTGCAGTTTTCTAAAAGCTTCTCAAACACTTTCAGATGAAGGTGTTTTAACGGGGGCTGAAAAATGCCCCTTTTTAGGGACTTTACAATGAGAACAAAACAGAGAGTGTCCACTGAGAACTAATAGGGTGATGTTTCAAGTAGCAAGTGCAAATCATGTGTGATTTCCTGTTCCAACTACATTCATCCTTATAGGTAAAACGAACTGAAACCTAAAAATTAAAAGTGTTCTTGCAAGGGAACTTATCAACCTGAAAGAACCAACTTTTTAGCACTTAGTAGGATTCATATATAGATCATTCCTTCCAAGTATCAACCATTCCACTGAATACATATTTTCAGGGTTTTCAGACAAGTTGAATGTCACTGCAAGTTTCTAAAAAGCATTCAAATGAAGGTGTTCCTGCCTTGTCTGAGAAATGCATCTGCTTAGGCTACTTCAACAGGGAACAAAACAATGAGTGCCCACTGAAATCTAATTCAGTGGGTGAAGTTTCAGGCAATAAGCACAAACCTTGTTTGATTTTCACTTCCAACTGAATTCATCCCAATAGGCCAAAACAAAATGAAACCTAAAATTTAAGAGTTCCAACAAGCTAACGCTTCAACCTAGGGGAACCAAATTAGTAGGGTTAAGTGGAACGTGTGTCATAATCATTCCTGCCAATTAAAACAAAATCCAGGGAAAATATATTGGCTGAGTTTTTTGTAAATTTGCAAGCTTCTCAAACAGTTTCAAATGAAGGTGTTTGGACCTTGGCTGAGAAATGCCCATTCTTAGGGATTTTACAATGAGAACAAACAGAGAATGCACACTGAGAACTTTTTTCAGGGGGGAACATTCAAGCAGCTAGAACTAACCCATACCTTTAGGGCAAAATGAAGTGAAACCTAAAAATTTAACATGTTGCTGCATGCAAACACTTCAATGAAGGAAAACAAAATTTGAGGGGCAAATTGGGACTGGTGTAAAGATCAATCCTACCAAGTATCAACAAAACCCATTAAAAAATATTTGCAGAGTATTCAGTAAACTCAGAGTTTTGGACAAGCATCTAAACTCTTTCAAATGAGGGTGTTCCTGCCTTGGCTGAGAATTGCCTCTGCTTGGGGCTACTTCAACAGGGAAGAAAACAGACGGTTCCCACTGATAACTAGTTCAATGGATGCAATCTCAAGAAAATAGGACAAACCCATCCCTCTAGGAAAAAATAATGTGAAACCTAAAAATTTAAGTTTTCCTGCAATCAAACGTTTCAAACTAGGAGAACCAAATTTGGGGGGAAAATTTGGGCTGCTGTATGTATCATTCATGCCAAGTATCATCAAAATCCGGTTTAAAAAAAATATTTGCAGAGTTTCCTATCAACTGGAGTTTTCTGCAACCTTCTCAAAACCTTTCAAATGAATACATTTTTGCCTTGGCTGAGAAATGCCCCTGCTTAGGGCTACTTCTAGAGGGAACAAAACAGAGAGTGCCCATTGAGAACTAATTTAGTGGATGATGTTTCAAGCAGCTACCACTAGTGATTTCCACTTCCAACTGCATTCATCTCTATAAGGCAAAATGAACTGAAACCTAAAAATTAAAAGTGTTCCTGCAAACCAGCGCAACAACCTGGGAGAACCAAATTTTTAGAGCTAAGTAGGACTCATATATCAATCATTCCCACCAAGTATCAACAAAATACACTGGAAAATATAGTTTGCAGGGTTTTCAGTTAACTCAGATTTATGTGCAAGCTTCTAAAATGCGTTCAATTAAAAGTGTTTCTGCCTCAGCTTGGAAATGCCTCTGCTTGGGCTACTTCAACAGAAAACAAAACAGCAAGTGCCCACTGAGAACTAATTCAGTGCGAGAAGTTTCAGGAAGTGTTTGATTTCCACTTCCAATTGCATTAATCCCAAAAGGCCAAAACAAAGTGAAATCTAGAATTTAAAAGAGTTCCTGTAAGCGAATGCTTGAACCTAGGAGAACATAATTAGGAGGGTTAAGTGGGATTGGTGTTGTAATCATTTCTGCCAATTTTCAAAATCCAGAGAAAATATATTGGCTAAGTTTTCTCTAATATTGCAGTTTTTTGCAAGCTTCTCTAAGGCTTTCCAATGAAGCTGTTTTGGCCTTGGTTGAAAAATGCCCCTTCTTAGGGATTTTACAATGAAAACCAAACAGAGAGTGCCCACTGAGAACTAATTCACTGGGTGAAGTTTTAAGCAGCTAGAACTAACCCATCCCTTTAGTACAAAATGAAGTTAAACCTAAGAATTTAAAGTGTTCCTGCATGCTAACACTTCAACCTAAAAAAAAAAAAAAAAGAAAATTTGGTGGGCAAAGTGGGACTGGCATAAGGATCATTCCTGCCATTTATCAACAAAACCCATGGAAAAAATATTGGTAGAGTTTTCAGTAACCTCAGATATTTGGGCAAGCTTCTCAAACACTTTTTAATGAAGGTGTTCCTGCCTTGACTGAGAATTGCCTATGCTTAGGGCTACTACAACAGGGAACAAAACAGACAGTGCCCACTGAGAACTAATTCAATGGGTATAGTCTCAAGCACTTAGGACAAACCATCCCTATAGGAAAAAACAATGTGAAGCCTAAAAATTTGGGGGACAGATTGGCAGTGCTGTAAGTATCATTCCTGTGCAGTATCAACAAAATCTGGTTAAAAAAATATTTGCGGAGATTCCTATAAACTTGGAGTTTTCTGAAACCTTCTCAAAGGCTTTCAAAGGAAGGTGTTTTTGCCTTGGGTGAGAAATGCCCCTGCTTAGGGCTACTTCAAGAGGGAACACAACAGAGAGTGCCCACAGACAACTAATTGAGTGGGTGATGTTTCAAGCAGCTAGTGCAAACTGTGTGTGATTTTCAGTTCCAACTGCATTCATCTATCTCTATAGGGTAAAATGAACTGAAACCTCAAAATTAAATCTGTTCCTGCAAGTGCATGCATCAACCTGGGAGAATCAAATTTTTAGGGTTAAGTAGACTCATCTATAGATCATTCCTGCCAAGTATTAACAAAATCCATTAGAAAAATATTTGCAGATTTCTCTGTCAACTCGGATTTTTGTGCAAGCTTCTAAAATGCTTTCAATTAAAGGTGTTCCTGCCTTTGCTGGGAAATTCCTCTGCTTGGGGTACTTCAACAGGGAACAAAATGGCGAGTGCTTACTGGGAACTAATTCAGTGAGTGAAGTTTCTGGCAGCTAACACAAACCATGTATGATTCCACTTCCAACTGCATTCATCCCAATAGGCCAAAACAAAGTGAAACCTAGAATATGAAAGAGTTCCTGCAAGCAAACGCTTGAACCAAATTAGTAGGTTAAGTGGGACTGGTGTTATAATCATTCCTGCCAATTATCAACAACATCCAGAGAAAATATATTGGCCGAGTTTCCTGTAAAATTGCAGTGTTCTGCAAGCATTTCAAATGCTTTCTAATGAAGGTGGTTTTGCCTTGGCTGAGAAATGCCCCTTCTTAGGGGTTTTACAATGAGAACAAAACAGAGAGTGCCCACTGAGAACTAATTCACTGGGTAAAGTTTCAAGCAGCTAGAACTAACCCATCCCTTTAGGACAAAATGAAGTAAAACCTAAAATTTAAAGTGTTCCTGCATGTGAACGCTTCAACCTAGGAGAACCAAATTTGGGAGGCAGATTGCAAGTGTTGTAAGTATTATTCCTGCCTATATCAACAACAACTGGTTGAAAAAATATTTGCAGAGTTTTCTATATACTTGGAGTTTTCTGAAACTTTCTCAAAAGCTTTCAAATTAAGGTGTTCCTGCCTTGGCTGAGAATTACCTCTGCTTAGGGCTTTCAACAGAGAACAAAACAGAAGTGCCCACTGAGAACTAATTCAGCGAGTATAGTCTTAACAACTAAGACACACCCATCCCTATAGAGAAAACAATGTGAGAAACATAAAAATTTTCAATTTTCCTGCAACTGATTGTATCAACCTAGGAGAACAAAATTGGGGGGGAAGATTGGGAGTGCTGTAGTGTCACTCCTGTCAGGTATCAACAAAATCTGGTTAAAAAAATATTTGCAGTTTCCTATAAACACAGAATTTTCTGCAACCTTCTCAAAAGCTTTCAAATGAAAGTGTTTTCACCTTGGGTGAGATATGCCCCTGCTCTTAGGGCTACTTCTACAGGGATCAAAACAGAGAG
Source organism: Marmota marmota marmota (assembly GCF_001458135.2). Classification (NCBI taxonomy): domain Eukaryota; kingdom Metazoa; phylum Chordata; class Mammalia; order Rodentia; family Sciuridae; genus Marmota; species Marmota marmota. The sequence continues at coordinate 21,441,701 of NW_026000196.1, forward strand.
TGCCCACTGAGAACTAATTGAGTGGGTGATGTTTCAAGTTTCTCATGCAAACTGTGTGTGATTTCCACTTCCAACTGCATTCATCTCTATAGGGTAAAATGACCTGAAACTTAACAATTAAAAGTGTTCCTGCAAGTGAGCACATCAACCTGGGAGAACCACATTTTTAGGGCTAAGGAGAACTCATGTACTGATCATGCTGGAAAAAAATATTTGCAGAGTTTTCAGTCCACTTGGATTTTTGTACAACCTTCTAAAATGCTTTTAAATAATGGTGTCACTGCCTTGGCTGAGAAATGCCTCTGCTTAGGGCTACTTCAACAGGGAAGAAAACAGTGAGTTCCCACTGAGAACAAATTCAGTGAGTAAAGTTTCAGGAGCTAGCACAAACCATGTTTGATTTCCACTTCCAACTGCATTGATCCCAATAGGCCAAAAGAAAATGAAACCTAGAAATTAAAAGAGTTCCTGCTAGCAAATGCTTGAACCTAGGAGGACTAAATTAGTAGTGTTAAGTGGAACTGGTGTTATAATCATTCCTGCCAATTATCAACAACATCCAGAGAAAATATATATGCTGAGTTTTCTGTAAAATGGGAGTTTTCTGCAAGCTTCTCAAAGGCTTTCCAATGAAGCTGTTTTGGCCTTGGCTGAGAAATGCCCCTTCTTAGGGATTTTACAATGTGAACTAAATAGAGAGTGCCCACTGAGAACTAATTCAGTGGATTAAGTGTCAACCTGCTAGAAATAACCTATCCCTTTAGGACAATACGAAGTGACACCTAAAAATTTAAAGTGTTCCTGCACGTGAATGATTCAACCTAGGAAAACCAAATTGGGGGGGGGG
>NW_026000196.1:21442572-21453936 GCF_001458135.2 Marmota marmota marmota
CTAAAAAAAAAAAAAAAGAAAATTTGGTGGGCAAAGTGGGACTGGTGTAAGGACCATTCCTGCCAAGTATCAACAAAACCTGTGGGAAAAAATATTGGCAGAGTTTTCAGTAACCTTGGAGTATGGGGCAAGTTTCTCAAACGCTTTTCAATGAAAGTGTTCCTGCCTTGGCTGAAAATGGCCTCTGCTTATGACCACTTCAACAGGGAACAAAATAGATAGTGCCCACTGAGAACTAATTCAGTGGGTATAGTCTCAAGCAACTAAAACAAATCAATCCCTATAGAACAAAACAATGTAAAACTTAAAAATTTACAGTTTTCCTGCAACTGATTGCATTAACAAAGGAGAACCAAATTTGGGGGGAGATTGGGAGTGCAGGAAGTATCATTTCTGTCAGGTATCAACAAAATCTGGTTAAAAACATTTGCAGAGTTTCCTATAAACTTGGAGTTTTCTGCAACCTTCTCAAAAGCTTTCAAATGAAAGTGTTTTTGCCTTGTCTGGGAAATGCCCCTGCTTAGGGCTACTTCAACAGGGAACAAAACAGAGAGTGCCCACTGAGAAATAATTGACTGGGTGATGTTTCAAGCAGCTAGCACAAACTGTGTGTGATTTCCAGTTTCAACTGCACTCATCTCTATAGGGTAAAACAAACTGAAACCTAAAAATTAAAAGTGCTCCTGAAAGTGAATGCATCAACCTTAGAGAACCAAATTTTTATGGCTAAGTAGGACTAATGTACTGATCATTCCTGCCAAGTATCAACAAAATCCACTGAAAAAATATTTGCAGAGTTTTCAGTCAACCCGGATTTTTGTGCAAGCTTCTAAAAAGCTTTCAAATAAAGGTGTTCCTGCCTAGCCTGAGAAAACTTATGCTTAGAGCTACTTCAACAGGAAATAAAACAGTGAGTGCCCACTGAGAACTAATTCAGTGGGTGAAGTTTCAGGCAGCTAGCACAAACCATGTTTGATTTCTACTTCCAACTTCATTTATCCCAGTAGGCCAAAACAAAGTGAAACCTAGAATTTAAAAAAGTTCCTGCAAGCAAATGCTTGAACCTAGGAGAATCAAATTAGTAGTGTTAAGTGGGACTGGTGTCATAATCATTCCTGCCAATTATCAACAACATCCAGAGAAAATATGTTGGCCAAGTTTTCTGTAAAATTGCAGTTTTCTGCAAGCTTCTCAAATGCTTTCCAATGAAGGTATTTTTGCCTTGGCTGAGAAATGCCCCTTCTTAGGGATTTTACAATGAGAACCAAACAGAGAGTACCCACTGAGAACTAATTCACTGGGTGAAGTTACAAGCAGCTAGAACTAACCCATCCCTTTAGGGCAAAATGAAGTGATACCTAAAAATTTAAAGTGTTCCTGCTTGCAAACATTTCAACCTAGGAAAACAAAATTTGAGGAGAAAAGTGTAACAGGTGTAAGGATCATTCCTGCCAAGTATCAACGAAACTTGTGGAAAAAAATATTTGCAGAGTTTTCAGAAACCTCAGAGTTTTGGGCAAGTTTCTCAAATGCTTTCCAATGAAGGTGTTTCTGCCTTGGCTTAGAATTGCCTCTGCTTAGGGCTACTTCAACAGGGAACAAAACAGGCAGTGCCCACTGAGAACTAATTCAGTGGGTGAAGTCTCAAGCAACTGGGACAAACCCATCTCTATACGACAAAACAAGGTGAAACTAAACATTTCAAGTTTTCCTGCAAGCAATGGCTTCATCCGAGGAAAACCAAATTTTGCTGGCAAAGTGGGACTGGTGTAAGTATCACTCCTATCAAGAATCAATAAAATCTGGTGAAAAAATATTAGTAGATTTTCCTGTAAACTCAGAGTTTTCTGCAAGCTTCTCAAATGCTTTCAAATGATGATGGTTTTGCTTTGGCTGAGAAAATGGCTACTTCAACAGGGAACAAAACAGAAAGTGCCCACTGAGAACTAATTCAGTGGGTAAAGTGTCAAGTAGCTAGCACAAACCGTTTTTGATACCCAGTTCCTACTGCATTCAACCCAAGGCCAAAACAAAGTGAAACCTAAAAATTAAAAATATTCCTGTAAGCTAATGCTTCAGCCTTGGAGAACCAAATTTGTATGGATAAGTAGGACTGGTGTATGGATTATTCCTGCCCAGTATTAACAAAATCTGGTGAAAAATATTTGCAGAATTTTCAGTAAACTCTGAGTTTTGTGCAAGCTTCTTAAATGCTTTCAAATGAAGGTGTTCTTGCCTTGGCTGAGAAATGCTTTTGCTTAGTAATACTTCAACAGGGAATTAAACAGAGAGTGCCCACTGAGAACTAATTGACTGGGTGATGTTTCAAGCAGCTAGCACAAACCGTGTTTTATTTCCATTTCCAACTGCATTCATCCCTATAGGCAAAAGGAATTGAAATTGAAAATTACAAGTGTTTCTGCATTCAAACGCTGGAACCTAGTAGAACCAAATTTGGGTGCCAAAGTGGGACTGGTGAAAATATCAGTCCTGTCCAGTATCAACAAAATCCGTTGCAAAAATTTATGCAGAGATTCCAGTAAATTTGCACTTTTCTGGCAACTGTTCAAATGCTCCCAATAATGTGTTCCTGCCTTTGCTGAGAAATGCCTCTGCTTAGGGCTACTTCAACAGCGAATAAAACATACAGTGCACACTGAGGACTTATTGAGTGTGTGAAGTTTCAAGCAGCTGTCTTAAACTGTGTTTGATTTCCAGTTCCAACTACATTCATCCCTATAGGGCAAAACGAAGTGAAACCTGAAAATTAAGAGTGTTCCTACAAGTGAATGCTTGAACATAGGAGAACCAAATTTGGGGGGCAAAGTGGGATGGTGAATGGATCAGTTCTGTTCAGTATTAATGAAATCCAGTGCAAAAATGTTTGCAGTGTTTCCAGTAAACTCGGACTTTGTGCACGCTGCTCAAACGCTTTGAATTGAAGGTGTTCTGGTCTTGGCTGAGTAATTCCTCTGCTTAGAGCACACTCTGGGCACTCTCTGTTTTGTTCCCTTTTAAAGTAGACCCAAGCAGAGGCATTTGGAAACTTTTGAGCACCTTGCAGAAAATTTTAGTTTACTGAAATCTCTGCACAAATTTTTGCACCAGATTTTGATGATACTGGGCAGACTTGATCCTTTCACTATTTCCACTTTGACCCTCAATTTGGCTCTTCTACATTCAAGTGTTCACTTGCAGAAACACTTAGACTTTTCTGTAAGCTGCTTTTTGGAAAAAAAACTCACTAATGTGCAGTACAAAACAGTCCTGGCCATTAGTCCCTTCCACATTTGCATAGGAATTTAGGGTCTTCCTAAGTACACTGATCAGCACATCCAGGAACCTTATAATCCCTAATCTAGGAGAACAACATGTGACACTTACATATTAGAGGCAAGTTGTATGGCCTCCTAAACATAATCCATTTGGAGGAAAGTTCCTGGTTTCAATTTTTCTGTAGTCATTATTTTATTTTTGTACACATACCAGTACACCCATGGAATGTAGTAAGTCTAGATTGAAGGCTCTACCCAGATTTCTTTTCTAAATCTGGGTAAGAATATGAGGGCTGGCTAGAACCATCCTGTAAGGCCTGAGAACTTCAGGGTGACTCCATGAGCCACTTCATGTTTGCTCCTGCAGTGTGATCTTCTGATGTACTGTCTTGATATCTTTTCCCAATTTTTTCTACGGGATTTGTGAGGGCCATAGGCCTATGGGTGTTTGAATGGGTTGTACAAGTCTTGCTTCAGCTCCCATCCAGCATGGGCTCCTTCAGGTTCTTCTTCCAGACTCTACCAGAATATCCCAGGGGTTTGGGGTCTGTTGGATTTGGGGTAGTGGGCACTGGTATGTGGGTGATATGTCTGCAAGGTAGGTATAGACTGTAGAATGTCTTTACCAATTAATTTGTTGTGTTTTTACACAGGAAGTTGGTGTATTTACCTTCCCTGCTTGTTAGAAAATAAATTGCGCATTTGAGTGTGTTCAGGATCCTGATCTACTGACTACCCAGTAACTGATGTTGCTGCCACTTTCACTAGCCTTCTAGGCCTGTGTATTGCCCGTGTGCAGCCGAGCATCAAAATCTGATGCACTATGCTTTCTCGTCTCCCTGCCATAGTTGAATAACATTGTAATATTTCAACACATGTATATATGTGATGATTGAATCACAGTAATTAACATTTTCTTCCATCATATGGAGATCACGGTGGCAAATAGTGGCAGCAAGTGTCTTCATACATGTACTTTGGATGATGATGTCTATCACATTCCACCATCCTTGCTCATCCCCTGACCCTTCCTTTTTCCTCCCACTCCTCTGTTCTATCTAGAGTTCCTCTATTCCTCCCATGATCTTCCTCCCTACACCACTATGAATCAACCTCCTTATATCAGAGAAAACATTCAGCATTTGTTTTTTGGGAATTGGCTAACTTCACTTAGCATTTTCTTGTCCAATGCCATTTATTTATCTGCAAATGTCATGATTTTATTCTCTTTTATTGCTGGGTAAAATTCCATGTGAATATATGCCACATTTTTTTTATCCATTCATCTACTGAAGGGCATCTAGGTTGGCTCCAAAGTTTAGTTATTGTGAATTGTGCTTATATAAACATTGATGTGGCTGTGTCCCTGCTGTTTTTAAGTCCTCTGGGTATAGAACGAGAAGAGGGATAGCTGGGTCAAGTGGGAGTTCCATTCCCAGTTTTTCAAGTAATCTTCATACTGCTTTCCATAATGGTTGCACCAAATTGCAGTCCCACCAGCATTGTATGAGTGTACCTTTTTCCCAAATCCTCGCCAACATTTATTTTTGTTTGTCTTCATAATAGCTGCCATTCTGACTGGAATGAGATGGTACTTTAGAGTAGTTTTGATTTGCATTTCTCTAATTGCTAGAGATGATGAACATTTGTTTATAGATTTGTTGATTGATTGTATATTCTCTTCTGAGAAGTGTCTCTTCAGGTCATTGGCCCATTTATTGATTGGGTTATTTGGTTTTATTGGTGCTTAGCTTTTTGAGTTTTTTATATACCCTAGATTTAGTGCTCTATCTGATGTATGAGGGGCAAAAATTTGCTCCCAGGATGTAAGCTCTCTGTTTACTTCCCAGATTGTTTTTTTATTAGTTGCTCAAGACAATACAATGATCTTGAATATCATACATTTGATTCAAATGTGGTATGAATTCTCATTTTTTCACGTGTACAGATTGCAGGATCACATTGGTTATACAGCCACGTTTATACATACAGCAATACTAGTGTCTGTTGTATTCTTCTGAGCTTCCTATCTCCCCTCCCCTTCCCTCCCCTCCTATCACCTCTTTCTACCTAATCTACTGTGACACATTTCTCTCTCTTTTTTATTCTTCCCCCTCACACCATCATATATGTAATTTTATATAACAATGAGGGTCTCCTTCCATCTTCCATGCAAATCCCCTTCCCCGTCCTATTCCCTTCCACCTCTCTTCCCTGTTTAGTGGTAATCTTCTTCTCATGCTCTTCCTCCCTACTCTGTTTTGAGTCACCCCCTTATATCAAAGAAGACATTCAGCATTTGGTTTTAGGGATTGGCTAACTCCATTTAGCATAATCTGCTCTAATGCCATCCATTTTTCTTCAGATGCCATGATTTTGTTATTTTTTAGTGCTGAGAAATATTCCATTGTGTATAAATGCCACATTTTTTTATCCATTCATCTATTGAAGGGCATCTACATTGGTTCCACAGTCTAGATATTGTGAATTGTGCTGCTATGAACATTGATGTAGCTGTGTCCCTGTAGTATGCTCTTTTTAGGTCTTTTGGGTATAGTCTGAGAAGGGGAATAGCTGAGTCAAATGGTGATTCCATTCCCAGCTTTCCAAGGAATCTCCATACTGCTTTCCAAATTGGCTGCATCAATTTGCAGTTCTACCAGCAATGTACAAGTGTACCTTTTTCCCCACATCCTCACCAGCACTTATTGTTCGACTTCATAATGGTTGCCATTCTTACTGGAGTGAGATGGTATCTTAGCGTGGTTTTAATTTGAATTTCTCTGGTTGCAAGAGATGGTGAGCATTTTTTTGTGTAACTGTTGATTGATTGTATGTCCTCCTCTGAGAAGTGTCTGTTCAGGTCCTTGGCCCATTGTTGATTGGGTTATTTGTTTTCATTTTTTTTTAAAGAAAGAGACAGAGACAGATAATTTTAATATTTATTTTTTAGTTATTGGCAGACACAACATCTTTGTTTGTATGTGGTGCTGAGGATCAAACCTGGACCGCACGCATGCCAGGTGAGCATGCTACCACTTGAGCCACATCCCCAGCCCCAGGTTATTTGTTTTCTTGTTGTTTAATTTTTGTAGTTCTTTGTATACTCTGAAGATTAGAGGTCTATCTGAAGTGTGAGGGGTAAAAATTTGTTCCCAGGATGTAGGCTCCCTATTTACCTCACTTATTATTTCTCTTGCTGAGAAAAAAAATTTTTAGTTTGAATACATCCCATTTGTTGATTCTTGATATTAACTCTTGTGCTATAGGTATCCTATTAAGGAATTTGGAGCCCAACCCCACGAGATGGAGATTAGGGCCAACTTTTTCTTCTATTAGACCCAGAGTCTCTGGTTTGATTCCTAGCTCCTTGATCCATTTTGAGTTAACTTTTGTGTATGGTGAGAGAAAGGGATTCAATTTCATTTTGTTGCATATGGATTTCCAGTTCTCCAGCACCATTTGTTGAAGATGCTGTCCTTTCTCCATTGCATGCTTTTAGCACCTTTGTCTAATATAAGGTAGTTGCAATTTTGTGGATTGGTCTCTGTGTCCTCTATTCTGTACCATTTGTCTACCTGCCTGTTTTGGTACCAGTACCATGCTGTTTTTGTTACTATTACTCTGTAGTATAGTTTAAAATCTGGTATTGCTATACCACCTGTTTCACTCTTCCTGCTTAGAATTGCTTCATTTACTCTGAGTCTTTTATTCTTCCAGATGAATTTCATGATTGCTTTTTCTATTTCTGCGAGGAATGCCATTGGGATTTTGATTGGCATTGCATTAAATCTATAGAGCACTTTTGGTAATATGGCCATTTTAATGATATTAATTCTGCCTATCCATGAACAAGGTATATCTTTCCATCTTCTAAGGTCTTCTTCTATTTCTCTCTTTAGGGTTCTGTAGTTCTCATTGTATAAGTCTTTCACCTCTTTTGTTAGGTTGATTCCCAAGTATTTTTTTTTTGAGGATATTGTGAATGGGGTGTTTGTCCTCATTTCCATTTCAGAGGATTTCATTTACTAGCTCTAGAAGTTTCTTGGTAGAAACTTTTGGGTCTTCTAGGTATAGGATCATGTCACCGCAAATAGTGCCAATTTAAGTTCGTCTTTTCCTATCTTTATGCCTTTGATTTCTTTCATCTGTCTAATTGCTCTGGCCAGTGTTTCGAGAACTATTTGAATAGAAGTGGTGAGAAAGGGTATCCCTGTCTTGTTACAGATTTTAGAGGGAATGCCTTCAATTTTTCTCCGTTTAGAATGATGCTAGCCTGAGGCTTAGCATAAATACCTTTTACAATGTTGAGGGAAGTTCCTGTTATCCCTAGTTTTTCTAATATTTATTTTTTAGTGTTTTGAACATAAATAGAAGCTGTACTTTGTTGAATGTTTTTTTCTGCATCTATTAAGATGATCATATGGTTCTTATCTTTAGGTCTATTGATGTGGTGAATTACATTTATTGATTTCCATATATTGAACCAGCCTTGCATCCCAAGGATGAATCCTACTTGATCATGGTGCACCATCTTTTTGGTATGTTTTTGTATCCAATTTGCCAGAATTTTATTGAGGATTTTTTGCATCTATGTTCATTAGAGATATTGGTCTGTAGTTTTCTTTCTTTGAAGTGTCTTTGTCTGTTTTAGGAATCAGGGTGATGCTGGCCTGGTGGAATGAATTTAGAAGTACTCCCTCTTTTTCTATTTCCTGAAATAGCTTAAACAGTATTGGTATTAGTTCTTCTTTAAAGGTTTTGTAAAACTCTGCTGTATACCCATCTGGTCCTGGGCTTTTCTTGGTTGGTAGTCTTTGATGGCTTCTTCTATTTCCTCAATTGATATTGGTCTGTTTAAGTTGTGTATATCCTCCTGACTCAATCTGGGCAGATCATATGACTTAAGAAATTTATCGATGCCTTCACCATCTTCTATTTTATTGGAGTAAGGTTTCAAAATAATTTCTAGTTATCTTCTGTATTTCTGTAGTGTCTGTTGTGATATTACCTTTTTCATCCCATATGCTAGTAATTTGAGTTCTCTCTCTTCTTCTCTTTATTAGCATGGCTAAGGGTCTGTCAATCTTATTTATTTTTTTAAAGAACCAACTTTTAATTTTGTCAATTTTTTTCAATTGTTTCTTTTATTTCAATTTCATTGATTTTAGCTCTGATATTAATTATTTCTTGTCTTCTACTGCATTTGCTATTGATTTGCTCTTCTTTTTCTAGGGCTTTAAGATGAAGTGTGAGATCATTTATTTGTTTTTGTTTTTGTTGTTGTTGTTGTTGTTGTTGTTGTTGTTTTTGAGGAATCAACTCCAAGCAATGAATTTTTCTCTTAGAACTGCCTTCATTGTGTCCCATAGATTCTGATATGTTATGTCTGCATTTTCATTTATCTCTAAGAATTTTTTAATTTCCTCCTTGATGTCTTCTGTAACCCATTGATCATTCTCCAAGTGATGTAGGATTTTTTCTTCCTTATTTTATCGTTGATTTCCAGTTTCATTCCATTATGATTGGATAAGATGCATGGTATTATCTCTATTCCTTTATAATTTCTAAGAGTTGCCCTATGGCATAATATATGGTCTATTTTTGAGAAGGATCCGTGTGCTGCTGAGAAAAAAAGTATATCCGCTTGATGATGGTTGATATATTCTATACATGTCAGTTAAGTCTAGGTTATTAATTGTGTTATTGAGATCTATAGTTTTTTTATTCAACTTTTGTTTAGAAGACTTGTCCAGTGGTGAGAGAGGTGTGTTAAAGTCACCCATAATTATTGTGTTGTGGTCTATTTGTCTCTTGAATTTGAGGAGAGTTTGTTTTATGAACATAGCAGCACCATTGTTTGGGGCATATATATTGATGATTGTTATGTCTTGTTGGTCAATGATTCCCTTTAACAGTATATAGTGTCATTCTTTATCCCTTTTGATTAACTTAGGCTTGAAGTCAATTTTATCTGATATGAGTATGGCCACCCCTGCTTGCTTCCAAGGTCCATGTGAGTGGTATGATTTTTCCCAACCTTTCACCTTCAGCCTGTGTATGTCTTTTCCTATCAGATGAGTCTCCTGAAGGCAGAATATTGTTGGATCTGTTTTTTTTTTAATCCAGGTTACTAGCCTATGTCACTTAATTGGTGAGTTTAGCCATTAACATTTAGGGTTATTATTGATATATGGTTTGTACTTCCAGTCATGTTTGTTATTTTTTTTTAAATTTGGTTTGTTTTTCCTCTTTGATTAGTTCTTTTCCCCTTTACTAAGTTACTTCCCACTGTTGGTTTTGGTTGTTGTTTTTCATTTCCTCTTTGTGTAGTGTTTTGCCCAAAATGCTTTACAGTTCTGGTTTTCTGGCTGCTAATTGTTTTAACTTTTGTTTATTGTGGAAAGTTTTTAGTTTGTTGTCAAACCTGAAGCTTAATTTTGCTGGATACAATATTCTTGATTGGCACCCATTATCTTTCAGCGTTTGAAATACCTTGTTCCAGGATCTTCTTGCGTCAGCATCTGTGATGAAAAATCAGCTGTTTACCTAATTGGTTTACCCCTAAATGTAATCTGCCTCCTTTCTCTTGTAGCTTTTAATATTCTCTCCTTATTCTGTATATTGGATATCTTCATAATAATGTGTCTTGGTGTGGGTCTATTGTGGTTTGGTGTCCTGTAGGCTTCTAGGATTTGGACTTCCATTTCATTTTTCATGTCTGGAAAGTTTTCTAAAATTATTTCATTTAACAGATTGCTCATTCCTTTGGTTTGGACCTGTATACCTTCCTCTATCCCAATGACTGTTAAGTTTTTTTTTATGATATCTCATATCTCTTGGATGTTTTGCTCATGGTTTCTTACCAGCTTTTCTGAGTTGACTAGACTCTTTTCAAGATGATATATTTTGTCTTCATTGTCTGATGTTCTGAATTCTACTTGGTCTACTCTACTGGTGATACTCTCATTTGAGTTTTTAATTTGGTTTATAATTTCCTTCATTTCTAGGATTTCTGTTTAATTTTTTTATAACCTCTATCTCTCTGTAGAGTTCTTCTTGGATTTATTTATGTAATTCATTGTCAAAGTGGTCTTGAATTGTTTGCATTTGCTGTCTAATGTCCTCTTTAAGGTTCCATACCATCTGAATCAAGTATGTCTTGAATTCTTTATCTGACCATTTATCTGATGCATCTAGCATCTCCTGTAAATTTAAGCTGTCCTGCATTGTTTGTTTCTTTTCTTCCTTGTTTTTTCACAATGCTCGTGTTTCTTTCCAGCTCTGTTTGACTGCTGTGTTACTATTTTCTCCTATAAATTTGTTTTGGTTTTGTATAGCTCTGAGATCTCTCCTTTGTGGTGGCAGACAATGTCTAGAGATGTTGTATGTAATTGTAATTTAAAGTAAATTCATTAGTTTCATAAAATGCATACAGATTCTAATGGCATATAGAGAACTGTGGTTTGATCTTAGGACTTTATGTTTAGGTCAGATGATGTGTTGGTATGGGGGTTAGTATATCTTAGCTACCTTGGAAGATTGCTCTACTAAAGGGGGATATTAACAGGAGAATAGACAGGAGTATTGGGGGGGTAGCTAAGGACTTAGGAGCACTATAGACAGCCTGGAACATTCACCTATTTGCATTTAGTAAATTACACATGATAGAATTCATAATGCTTGGGAGGAAAGGTATGGGAAAGGGAAGGAAGAAATCAAGAAAGAGAAAGAAAGAAGAAAGAAAGAAAAAAATGCACTCTTAGAGTTCTATTTTCTTCTCTTCCAGTAGGTGGAGCTGTGCTTTCCGGGCTACGTCTCTGCCCTCAAGATGCAGAAAACAATCCATGTGAGGTGGCTCTCTATCCCCAGTCAGGGAACTCTCTAATCCCGGTTGCTTAGGATTGCTCCTGGTCTCTAGCCCCCTTGCTTCTCCTGCCAGCCAGGCCCTACTTACTGGGGCAGTTCTCCACAGTTCTAGCTACACTCTGGGCCTGCAGTTTCCTGGATGCCCTGCTCTCTTGAATGACTGGGTGCTCTCTCTCTCTCTCTCTCTCTTCTTTTTTTTTCTTTTTTTTTGCTTTTTTCA
>NW_026000196.1:21457305-21470373 GCF_001458135.2 Marmota marmota marmota
GAGAGAGAGAGAGAGAGAGAGAGAGAGAGAGAGAGAGAGAGAGAGAGAGAGAGAAACATTCCTTTAAGGCTGGATGATACCTGCAATGGCATTTAATGTTGAACAACAAGTGTGTCATTGTAGGTACAACTAATATGTATTCCAAATATGTCTGTATCCAAATATGTCTGTAACTATTTACCCACTAAATCTCTTATTCTTTCTTATTAGAACCTCTACAACTACCTTGTGCTTACTCTTTCTTATTTCTTTTTGCTCACCTTTCAACCTACTATCCAGGAGAAAAATGTGGTCAAGTAGGAGTTTAGCTGTTGGAATTAAGGTCTCTGTTCAAACCCCATATCTATCAAGTCCAGTACAAAACAAGACTCAGTGTTCACTATTTTAAAAAACTCTTGCCTTTGGGGTTGGTAGCAATATTAAATGAGACCTCCCTGAGGTCTTACTTACATTAAAGTAAGTATTATAAAAATATAAATTATATTATAACACTCCTCAATTAAAGCCTTGCAAAATAAAATCCAAGTTTCTTATAATAACTGGTGTGGTTCCAAGCTTCCAGGATGTCTCTAAATGACCCCTACTTTCTGCTACTCTCATCCTTGTATGTTCCCCTGCCACACCGTACCAAGGCTGTTTTGTGTGACCAAGAGCATACATTAAAAATGGTGGTATGTTGCTTCAAAAAGGGTTTTTCCCATGAAGAAAGTGTCCTACCATGTTACAAGCATAACTCTGCAAAGGGTTATATGGAAAGAAACTAAAGTCTCTGCCCAGCAGTCAGTGAGGAGCTGGCTGCCAGCACCCTCACACATGAGACTGGAAGTACATTTTCCAGTCCATCCTTGAGATGACTGTAAGCTCATGTAGATCTTGAGTCAGAACCACCCAGCTAGACATGCCCAATTCCTGACTAATAGAAAATACATGAGATGTTTAGTTTTAAAATGAGAGGGGATAGGTGTTCCTGTGCTCCTGTGTCTGTGTGTGTAGGGGGAGATGCTTTTCTGCACAAGATCCAACTAACCTCTTTAGTTCTACTCTAGCTTATTTCCCTCAGTCTTATTTCCATGACCTCCTGGAGCCATACGTAAATCCATAGTTCACCTTCTCTGAACTGGGCTATGGATAATAATGCCCACTCCTAACTCCCCCAAAACCTCCTTCTTTTGACGCTCTTATCATTCTTGAATGATAGTCTTCCCTGGCATGGAATGGGAGTCTTCCCTCTGATACAGCCCACTGCAGACCCAACCACATAGTATGACATACCCATCCCACATTCATTATCCAGGCCTTTTTTGCAAATGGGAAGAACCTATAAAGACTCAGTGCTTTCACTATATAGCACCAGTGTGTTTAAAGGCAGTCAGCTTATCAATGCAAAAAAAAAAAAAATTCAAGCACCACATGCTCTTTGTGTCAGTTCATAGTTTCTTTAAAAGGAGTGGGGGTTTTTTAATTTTTTATTTGTTCTGCTTAGTTGTACATGACAGCAGAATGCATTTCAATTTATTGTACACAAATGGACTGCAACATTTCAATTCTCTGGTTGTACATGGTATAGAGACACACCATTTGTGCAATCATACATGTATCTAGGGTAGTGAGGTCCATCTAATTTCACCATGTTTCCTATCCTCATAACCCCTCCCCACCCTCTCCTTTGCCCAATCCAAAGTTCCTCCATTCTTCCCATGCCCCCTATCATAGATCAGCATCCGCTTATCAGAGAAAACATTTGGCCTTTAGTTTTGGGGGTTGGCTTACTTCCCTTAGCATTATAGTCTGCAACTCCATTCATTTACCTGCAAATGTCATAATTTTATTCTCTTTTAATGCTAAGTAATACTCCATTGTGTATACATACCACTGTTTCTTTATCCATTCATCTACTGAGGGGCATCTAGGTTGGTTCCACAGTTTAGCTATTGTGAATCAAGCTGCTATAAACATTGGTGTGGCTACGTCACTATAGTATGCTGATTTTAAGTCCTTTGGATATAGACAGAAGAGTTGGATAGCTGGGTCAAATGGTGGTTCCATTCCAATTTTTCTGAAGAATCTGCACATTACTGAAACTGTTATATAAGTTTAATGCAATTCCTATTAAAAATCCCAAAGAAATTATTCATAAAACTAGAAAAAGCAATCATGAAATTCATTTGGAATAACTCAGTGGTTAGCACCTCCAGAGTTTAATTTCTAGCACCAAACCACACCAAACCAAACAAATATCTAAAAAATAGTAGGGACTCCAGAGTATATGTGTATATGTAAAGATAAAAATATTGGTTAAAATATAAAATTAATAAAGATACTTTTGAAAAAAAAAATAAGAGACCCAGAATAGCCAAGGCAATCCTTAGAAAGAAAAGTAAAGCAGGAGACATCACAATACCAGACCTTAAACTATACTACAGAGCAACAGTAACAAAAACAGCATGGTATTGGCACCAAAATAGACATGTAGGCCTATGGTACAGAAAAGAGGACACAGAGACCAACCTACATGAATATAGTTATCTCATATGAGACAAAGGCACCAAAAACACATATTGGAGAAAGGGTGGATGGCCTCCTCAACAAATGGTGCTGGGAAAACTGGAAATCCATATGTAGCTAAATGAAATTAAACCTCTATCTCTCTCCATGCACAAAATTCAATGCAAAGTGAATCAAGGACCTAACAATTAGATCAGAGACCCTGCACCTAATAGAAGAAAAAGTAGGCCCAAATCTTCATCGTGTTGGATTAGGCCCTGGCTTACTTAAAAAGAGTCCTAAAGTGCAAGAAATAAAATCAAGAATCAATAAATGGGATGCATTCAAACTAAATGCTTCTTCTCAGCCAAAGAGACAATCATTGAGGTAAAGAGAGAGCTTACTGTATGGAAGCAAATTTTTACCATACATACATCAGATAGAGTACTAATCTCCAGGATATACAAAGAACTCAAAAAACGTAATACCAAAAAACCAAACAACCCAATCAATAAATGGGATAAGAAATTGAACAGACACTTATCAGAAGAAGATGTACAAGTGCTCAACAAATATATTAAAAAAAGTGTTCTACATCTTTAGTAATTACAGAAATGCAAATCAAAACTACTCTAAGATTTCATTTCACCCCAGTCGGAATGGCAGTTTTCAAGAATACAAACAATAATAAGTATTGAAGAGGATGTGGGGGAAAAGGTATACTCATACATTTCTGGTGGGACTGCAAATTGGTGCAACCTCTTTGATGTTTTAATAAGAAAAAAAACAATGAAAAGATTAAACAAATCTTTGTGTATGAGTAATACACTGAGGATGGCTGAAATTTGGACACCATTTAAGTGCCCCAACATTCATTTTCTCCTTTTGTGTCCTAGACTGATGCTATCCAATATGGAGGCCATTGGCCACACAATCTATCAAGAGCACAAACTCAGTTCATGTAGGAGCTACATGCCAAACTTTCATTGTTTAGAAGCTACTGGATTAAACTCAATTGACACAGGACATTTCCATGAAGTCAACAAATATTGAATGGTGCTGTTCTAGAGCAGTGGTTAGCAAACATTTCCTATAAATCAACAGTTGTCAATAGTGTGGGCCATGTGACCAAGTTGGACTTCAAATCTACCACTCAGTCTGGCCACAAATAAATGGTGGTAACTGAGTTCTGATATAATTCTATTTGCCTAATAAGGGAATGGGTGTATGCTGGATACAGCTCTCAGGTACCACCTTTTTGAACCCTATTCCAGAGCATCCACCATATTGTACCTGAACACTTTGAATGACGCATTCCAAGCACCTCCTAGGGATATCCTCTCCTGTTCTAGTAGATGCTAGCAGTTTCTAAGGTTTTACTTGGTTAAAATATCTTCTTACATTCTAAGCTAATGAGAACAATAGCCAGACAGAGGACAATCACTTCCATCAACACCACCACTCCAGATAACTCTGGGAAGATAACCTGCAAGACAGACTGTGGGTTATATTTAGAGAGGACACTGTAATCCATGCCCCACCTGGTGAAAAGCACTAGATGCCTTCAAACAATGTGGATGATGCTGATAGTCCTACCAATCTGCACAAAGTCTACCATCTTCAGGACCAGGGGAGATAAGTTGTCTCAAGCTCTGGAGAGGAGTCTCCACTTTCAGAGGGAGAAACAGCCAATTCTGCTGACAGTTTGGGTTGATACATATCCCAGATATTGCCCTGGAAGGTCAGCCTAGATACAGACCCACCACAAAAAAAAATTGTAACTCCTTCCTCATCACTCCCAGCAAAAAATTCAAAGCCCTTAGCTAGGAAGGGCATGTAGCATTAACCCCATATTTAGAGGGAAACCAAGGCCAAAGAGGAAGATGCCTTACTAGTAGTAATAGGGAGGAATACACTGTCTTACTGTGTAACTAGACATGTAGCACAGCTTTTGCTGATTTCCTTCTCTGAGAAGCAAGAGAAAATATGTACCAGTCACATGGTCCTTAGGCACATACTGAGTGAGGTTGGCAGTAGTCAATCTAGTGCATTGCACCTGCAACATAGCACATGCTCCTATACCAGTGAAGGCTATGTTGGGGGTAAAAGCAGGACAAGGTGGAGGAGAGCTAGGGTCACTGGCTTCATTATGGATGATTCCATGCATTCTAACTCTTGAGTCCTGACCTGGATGGACTCTATAAACAGGTACTCCTGCTCCTGTAGGAATCAAGCAAGAAATGGCACTCAAAGAGTAGGAGAAACCAAAGTTTATTTTATGTCAGTGAGCCCAGAGGAGATCAGCACTTCAGATTCTGAGCCCTCTTACTAGTTTTTCACAACATTTATAGGCTATCTATTGTCATAAATTTTCTAGTCTAAGATGATACATGGTTGTGCACAAGGTTTCACAAAATAATATATGACTATGTATAAGAGTTTTCAAGTGGGAAGTGTGTTTACAAAAGTAGAGAGTTATAAGGGAAACCAGCTCCTCTTACAAAGCATCTAGCCTTGGACCAGGAGCCTTCACAGGGGCTTTTACACTTCCAAGGAAAGTAGATAGATCCCTGGGGAAGTTCTTCACAATCCAAAAGGTAAGAAAGAGTAAATGGTGGGCTGGGGTTGTGGCTCAGTGGTAAAGCACTTGCCTCACACATATGAGGCACTGGGTTCAAACCTCAGCCCCACATAAAAAAAAGTAAATAAATAAATAAAATAATGTTTTAAAAAGCATTTTAAAAAAAAGAGTGAATGGTTCTAATTAGGCTCCTTGAGAGGGGAATGGCATCACTCTCCCTCTCCTGAGCATTAATTTTCACAGAGAATGTCCTTATTTTTTTATATTGAGGCCTGGGTTAGTTAAATCACCCCCTTATGATGCCCAGTAAATCCTTTTAAGGGGCATCACCTCTGTCCATGTCCTCCAAACCAAACCACTTAAAGAGACTCATTTGGGATTTTATATGTGCTAAGCAGGAGAAAACAAATTGGGTCAGCATATTAAGAATGCAGGTACTAAACAGCAGTGCCAGGAAGATCAGCAGAAGGAGTCAAGTCAGGGGCAGAAGCCAGGAAGTCCAGTTCCAAAAATTGCTCCAAATGCTCTAGGAGATAGCTAATCCTTCTTTCCTTTTTTGTATTCTGCTCTTTTAATAGTCAGAGGTATGTCTCTGACTATTTCTGATTCATTTACATAGAAACAGCACTCTTCATTTAAGATGAGAATGGTTCCCCAGGTGTGGTGGCACATGCCTGTAATCCCAGCAACTTGGGAGGCTGAGGCAGCCTTGATCTTGAGTTCAAAGCCAGCCTTGGCAAAAACAAGGTACTAAGCAACTCAGTGAAATCCTGTCTCTAAAACAAAATACAAAATAGGGCTGGGGACATGGCTCAGTGGTTGAGTGCCCCTGAGTTCAATCCCTGGTACCAAAACAAAAAGAAGACATGTAGTTCTCCCTTTTCAGCTATTATTAAAACCAGTTCTCTTTGCTTTTGTAAAACTACTGATGCTAAAGAGTCTAATTGGTCTTGCATGGCTGCTATTAATTTGGCTACTCACTCTATATCATCTGCCATGTCCCTAGATACTTGATTATAAAAAAGTACTGATTACCCAATCCCTGCCAATTCAGTTCCTTTCCCAGTTGTGTTCTTAGACTAACCTGCAGTGAAATGAACTGCATTGCTCTCTTTCTTTAAGTATGTGCTGCTAGAGGTACAGTGAGGTTCTGGTTGTTAGGGACTGTCTATTTGTGGGGTGAAGAAAGCCAGGGTGCAGTTCCATTTCCACCTAGCTGATAAACATAAATAGTCATCTATTCCATGTACAAAGATAAGACCCGAGTGAGGACAACAACACATTGTGTTGGATCATTTAAGTTTATTGGCCCATTTGTCTTTAATCGTTTGAAAGCACTGGTATTAGTCAGACTTCCTACTGAGATTATTTCAAGTGAATCTCTTCTTTTTTTTTTACCTGCAATGCACATGGGAGCTTTTTAAGGTAATATCACCTCCTGCAGAATCGGTTTTACTAAAGAGAGAAACAAGCCTTTACTAGTCAAATTTGTTAGGGGTGCTGGAGTGATCAGGTACTGGGGAGCTCCCAAGGGTAAGCAGAGCCAGCAGTCTCTTGCTAACTCGGGGTTAAAATCACTGAGGAAATGAGGCATGGTCAGGATCTGATATAACTGAGGATCTAATTCATATGTCTTATTTGATTTGTGTCTAGGCAAGCACTGATAGCATGGCTCAGTTTCCCAACAGGCAGGGCCTGAAACCTTGGGGTAATCTTCATCTGGGAATCCACAATATTCTTGAGCACTTATGTTTCCTGTCAAGTATATCCTCCCACCCTTGTGACAAAGAAAAACCTTTTCTGACAGGTAATATTTGCTTGGCATTTTAGGGTAAATACAGGTACATTAGAGCATTGGTGATTCTCTCATCCCTGTTATGTCTGGGGCAGAAGAACCTGGGGGAATAGGGACAGGTGGGGGAACATATTCTTCAGGGGGAAGTGCAGCATAACAGATAGGACAGGTCAGACCTGTTGCATAGGTTTGTCCCTCTTGGAGGCAGAAACCATGGAGGCCTGCTTTAATACATACATTAAGCCTATTGTTCTAGGAGAGAAAAATGTATTTTTGACAGGAACATAGTGAAAAAGGACTTAGTATTACCCTAGGACTTAGTAAGACACAAATCATTATAAAAAATCAAATTCCCCCTAACATACTTACTACATTTAAGTAACATATGGATACAGCAACTATTTGCAAGTGATTCCAGTTGTCTGGGGCTGTTGCAGTCAGACCTACAGATAACAGCAAGGCAATTAATGTCATTAGTTCTAATATAGCAGAGTGACATTGTGACCATTGCCCTCTTTCATCCCCCATTGAATTCCTTAAGCTTCCATTGTGTGTTGACCAGTTGGCTTCCAGGGTCCCAACTGGAGCAGGGCTGTAGTCTCCTCAGGAATCATTAGCAGGAAGGTTACATCTGGGATGGTTGTGCAGAGCTGTCACAAAGTGCCTTCTGGAGTGTCAGTCTTAGTGGGTGACAAGGGTTGGCTTCAGATGTCGAGGTGGTAGATTTCTCAGTGAAAGCTGCCCTTTTAACTCAAGAATGGTAAATCCATGGGCCTATCCCTGCAACTTCAATGGCAGAGGGAGAGGTTAATTCTATAGCCCCCCCACCCACCAGGTGGGTTGAAGTGACCCCTTCTTCCAGTTTTTAATCCACACAGAGACTCCAGGCTGCTGTGGGTATACCTGATTTCTAAGTGAAAGAGGGGCCCTCTCCTGGACATGCTTAGATATCTGGTGGAGAGTCTTCCCTAGGGCCTCAAACTGTTGGAACAGTCTAAGCTCACCAAACTGATGCATATCCCCCTTCAGTTTCTTTATTACAGGTGGGGGTCATCCAAACAGAATCTCAAACAGAGTTTACCCTGTGTTTCCAGGAATAGAGTAAACCTAGAGAAGAGCTATAGGGAAGAGCTCTACCCGGGAAACTCCCAGCTCCTGACAGAGTTTAGCTAGGTTGGTTTTTATGGTGTGGATCATATGTTCAACTTTCCCTGAACTCTATGGTCAGTATGCAGCATGTAGTTTCCATTTGATTCCCAATATTTGGGTGATGCCCTGGATAATTTCCATGATGAAGGCAGCCCATTGTCTGACCTGATGGATAAAGGCAGACCATATCATGGAATGATTTCTCTTATCAGGACTTTAGTCACTCCTAAGGCCTTCTCTGTCTAGGTAGGTATGACCTCCACCAAGCCTGAGTAAATACACACCATTACCAGCAGGTATAAATATCTCTTGCTTGGTTTAACTTCTGTATAGTCCATTACTATATCTTCAAAATTGCAACAGCCCAGAACCCTAGGCGCTGGGCTGGCTGCTGGTTAGTATTATTTTTGGTACAAGTTACACACCTCTGGCTGAGTTGGTTACACAGTATAGGGAATTTGGCTATGTAATAGTACCTGCTAAGCAAAGAATCAATTTAGTTTTTCCAAAGTGATTCATTTCATGGTGTTGAAGCACCACCTGATACCCCAAAATTTGTGGGATGAAAAATCTGGTAATATGAAAGTATCACCATCCTTCTGTCATTTCTGTCCTCCCTCTGTGGTAGCCCATTAATATTCTTCTCTGGTATACTTACGACAGTTTAGGAGCCTCAGGGGCAGTAGTATTTGAGCTGCCTGGGTTGCACTAGGAATGATATCCTGATGCAGAGCCACTTTTTTTGCCACCTGATCAGTCATTCTATTTCCTCAGCTTACTGGGTCCATTCCTTTCTAATGTCCATAACAGTTATCACTGCCACTTGGGCCAGTTTTCAGACTACTTCCTGAAGTCTCAGTATTTCTTCTTCTTTATTTTAATTTCTTTATCTCCTGCTGATAGAAGTTCTCTTTCCTTGTACATGGCTCCATGTGCATGTAGAGTGGCAAAAGTATATTTTGAATTGGTATAAATGTTGACTCACTGGTGAACAGCACACTCTAAGACCCTGATCAGTGCCCCTACCTAAGTCTTTTGAGATGACTACCCTTGAGGCAGCAGTCCTACTTCCACCACATGCAGTACTTTCTCTGAAGTACTGCAAATCTGGCCCTCCTTTATCCATTCTGTATGAAGCTGCTACCACCCATGAACACAGTGAGATCTGGGTTTTGCAGTGGTCAATCACTCAGATCAGATTGATTGGAGTAGAGTTCATCTATCAGGTACTCACAGTTGTGATGGTGGAGGGACTTCCAATCAGGTGGCAGGAAGGATGCACAGTCTCTAGTTTTAAATGGGGTTTTCACATAACACTCCTTGATAGTAGGTCATCCAGCAGCTGGTCAGCCACTGGTACCCCTTGCCATCCTTAAGGGTAGTGAAGGTACATGGGACTTTTACATTGATATTCTGTCTGAGGGTCAGGTTTTCAGCTTCTCAGATTAAGATCACAGTGGCTGCCAGAGCTCTTAGGCATGGAGGCCATCCAGACACTACTGGGTCCAGTTTTTTCAATAAATAAGGCATTAGCCACTGCCAGGGGTCAAACTCTTGATTAAGGACCCCAAGTTCAGTTCCACTGTTTTCTATGACAAAAAGGTTGAAAGCCCTTTTATATTGGGTAGCCCAAGAGCAGATGCCGAGATTAACTGCATTTTAATCTCCTGGAAAGCATGTTCCTATTTAGTTACCCAACAGAATCTTTTTATGATCCCTTGGTGGCCTTGTACAGTAGTTTAGCCAGCACTGAATACCCAAGGATCCAGATTAGACAAAAACCCACTGCTCCCAAGAACTCATGTCTTTACTTCCTGGTGTTGGTTCTGGGGATGGAGCAGATGGCCTGTTTTTATTCAAGTCCTAAAGACCATCAGCCAGGTGTAATGTAAAACCCAAAATATTTCACTTGTTGCTGGCAGATTTGGGCCTTTTTCCAGGAAACTTTATAACTGGATTCTGAAAGGAGGGTCATCAGAGCTCCATTGCCAAACCATCAGGCCTCTTAATTCACACTGGCCAAGAGAATATCATCAAGGTATTGTAAGAATACAATTCAAGTGGTCCCCAGGGAAAGTAACAAGATCCCTTCCTAGTTCCACCTCAAATAAGGTAGGAGAGTTCTTAAGTCCCTGGTCTCTGAGTTGTCCCATTCAAATGCAAAGAGGGATTGGCTGACTAGGACTAGTCAAAGACAAAAGAAAGCATCCTTAAGACCCAGGCAGAGTAAACCACTTACCCTGGGGCAGAATTAGGGTGAGGATACTTCTATTCAACATAGTTCTGGAAGCACTAGCCAGAGCAATTAGACAGACAAAAGAAATTAAAGGTGTAACTATAGGAAAAGAAGAACTTAAACTAGTATTTTTTGCTGATGATATAATCCTATACCTAGCAGACCTAAAAGGTTCTACCAAAAAACTTCTAGAACTAGTAAATGAATTCAGCAAATTGGCAGGATATAAAATCAACACCCATAAATCGAAAGTATTCCTGTATATCAGTGACAAATCTTCTGAAAAGGAAATGAGGAAAACTACCCCAATCACAATATCCTCAAAAGAAATAAAAATAAAATACTTGGGAATCAACTTAACAAAAGAGGCAAAAGATCTATACAATGATAACTACAGAACCCTAAAGAGAGAAATAGAAGAAGACCTTAGAAGATGGAAAGATCTACCTTGCTCATGGATAGGCAGAATTAATATTATTAAAATAGCCATATTACCAAAAGCACTTTACAGATTCAATGTGATTCCAATCAAAATCCCAATGGCATTCCTCACAGAAATATAAAAAGCAATTATGAAATTTATCTGGAAAAATAAGATACCCAGAATAGCTAAAGCAATTATAAGCAGGAAAGGTGAAACAGTTGGTATCGCTATACCAGACCTTAAACTATAATACAGAGAAATAGTAACAAAAACAGCATGGTACTGGCACCAAAACAGGCGGGTAGACCAATGGTACAGAATAGAGGACACAGAGACCAACCCACAAAATTACAACTACCTTGTATTAGACAAAAGTGCTAAATGTATGCAATGGAGAAAGGACAGCATCTTCAACAAATGGTGCTGGGAGAACTGGAAATCCATATGCAACAAAATAAAATTGAATCCCTATCTCTCACCATGCACAAAAGTTAACTCAAAATGGATCAAGGATCTAGGAATAAAACCAGAGACTCTGCATCTAATAGAAGAAAAAGTTGACCCTAATCTCCATCATGTGGCGTCAGGCCCCAATTTCCTTAATAAGACACCTATAGCATAAGAGTTAAAACCAAGAATCAACAAATGGGATACATTCAAACTAAAAAGTTTTTCTCAGCAAGAGAAATAATATATGAGGTGAATAGGGAGCCTACATCCTGGGAACAACTTTTTACCCCTCACACATCAGATAGAGCTCTGATCTCTAGGGTATACAAAGAACTCAAAAAGTTGAATAACAAAAAAACAAATAACCCAATCAACAAATGGGCCAAGGACCTGAACAGACCCTTCTCAGAAGAGGATATACAATCAATCAACAAATACATGAAAAAATGCTCATTATCTCTAGCAATCAGAGAAATGCAAATTAAAACTACTCTAAGATACTATCTCACTCCAGTAAGAATGGCAGCCATTATGAAGTCAAACAACAACAAGTGCTGGCGAGGATGTGGGGAAAAACGGTATACTCATACATTGCTGGTGGGGCTGCAAAATTGGTGCAGCCAATTTGGAAAGCAGTGTGGAGATTCCTTGGAAAACTGGGAATGGAACCACCATTTGACCCAGCTATTCCTCTTCTCGGACTATAGCCCAAAGACCTAAAAAGGGCATACTACAGGGACACAACCACATCAATGTTTATAGCAGCACAATTCACAATAGCTAGGCTGTGGAACCAACCTAGATGCCCTCCAATGGATGAATGGATTAAAAAATGGGACATTTGTACACAATGGAATATTACTCAGCACTAAAAAAATAACAAGATCATGGCATTTGCAGGAAAATGGATGGCTTAGAGCAGATTATGCTAAGTGAAGCTAGCCAATCCCCAAAAAACAAATGCTGAGTGTCTTCTCTGATATAAGGGGGGTGACTCAAGATGGGGTAGGGAGGGAAAGCATGAAAAGAAGATTACCACTAGATAGGGAGGAGAGGTGGGAGGGAAAGGGAGGTGCACGGAAGATGGAAGGAGACCCTCATTGTTATACAGAATACATGTATGACGAAGTGAGGAAAAAGAAAAAAAAAGAAAGAAGTGTATCACATTAGATTGGGTAGAGAGAAGTGATGGGAGGGAAGGGGAGGGGAGGAGGGAAAGGAAGGACAGCAGGTCAAAATAGACTTTATTATTGCTGTATGTATATACTTGACTGCATGACCAATGTGATTCTGCAATCTGTATACTCAAAAAAATGAGAAATTTTACCCCATCTGATTCAAATGTATGATATGTCAAGATCATTGTACTGTCATGTGTTACTAATTAAAACAAGTAAAAATAAATAAATTGGAAAAAAATTACGGTGAGGAGTGTGTGAGTATTAGGGAAAACTGAGAGATGTGTTACTACTGCCTTGTTAACTGCATGGAGGTCTTGTACATTAATAATCTTCACTCTGAGGCTTTCACACCAGCAGAAGAGAGTATTTCAGGAGGACTGGTACATGAGCAGGATCCCAGAGTCCCTCAGTCTCTGGAGGAGCTTCCTTATTTCAAAATGTGTGCCCCTTTAGAAAACTGGAAATCCATATGCAACAAAATGAAACTGAATCCCTTTCTCTCACCATGCACAAAAGTTAATTCAAAATGGATCAAGGAGCTTGATATCAAATCAGAGACATGCCATCTGATAGAAGAAAAAGTTGGCTACGATCTACATACTGTGGGGTTGGGCTCCAAATTCCTCAATAGAACACCCATAGCACAAAAGTTAATAACTAGAATCAACAAATGGGACTTACTCAAACTAAAAAGTTTTTTCTCAGCAAAAGAAACAATAAGAGAGGTAAATAGGGAGCCTACATCCTGGGAACAAATCTTTACTCCTC
>NW_026000196.1:21474917-21519293 GCF_001458135.2 Marmota marmota marmota
AAGATAGAAATAAAGAAAAAAATGGGGGGAAGGTGGGGTATATGCAATTCCTCTATAGTATATTACTTTGGTAATTCGGTTGTTCATGCACACTTCTTGGTTTCACATATGTTGAAGTTGTGGAAGAGAGAGAAGAAAAGAGAGAAAGAAAGAGAAAAAAAAAGTCTCTCAGAACACTGTTTTCCTTGCTTCCAGTAGGTGGCGTTGTCTATTCCTAGCTTGAGCCTCTGTATTCAGGGTGGGGGTATAGCCAGTGTGAAAGGAAATGAGCTTCCACCTGTATCTTCCCTACTCTAGTCTCTGAGGTAGAAACCAGGTGCCTGTACAGTTGTTGTTTTGTGTTGATAGCTACAACCCCCAAAGGCTTGTGGGAAATATTTTGAGTTATCACAGCTAAGGGTGGGGGAGTTGGAAACCGGGTACCTGGATCAGCTGCAGAACCATGCTGGTAGCCACACCCCCTTTGATGGGTTTTAAGGGTTGATGGGCTTCCTCCGGACTAGCACACGGGGCGGGGCTGGGCTTCCTTCTCCGGTCTGGCTTAACTGGCGCTGGGCTGCTTCCTCCTCCCCTGAGGGGAACTCTTGAAGCAAGGAGGAAGAATTTTCAGTGGCAGTCAGATTTAGAGCATTCATCTTCCCATGGTAATATAACTGCCATAACCATGATGGGTCCCTTCCCTAAGATCATACGGGCAAGTGTCAGAGTCCAGCTCCAGCAGGGGGTTTCAGGAGACAAACGGATGGTGAGGAGTTGGCGAAGGGTGGCGGAGAAACAACACAGACACAGAGTGAAGGTGTTGAATCCCAATTGTTACGTGTGAAGTTAATCATATATACTTTTTATTTTGGCAGGCTCACAGTATTTTGTGGTTACAAAACAGGAATAATTATTCAAAGAAACAAAATATTATGTATCTACAATTAGATAAAAAGAATGTATCTTGGCTTATGCATAAGCAAGCATTTTTACTTTCAGTTCACATTTTGCTTTGAGCTGTTTCTGCTTAGTTAGCTTTTAATAATAGTTAGACATGGCCCAGACTATTGGCCTATACCTTGATTATTCTTTCTTGACTTACTGACTAGAACCGGCACCGCGGATATGGCAAGTGGTTAACTTGAAAAGAGAGGCTACTAATTTTAATCAAACAAGAATAAGAGCACCATACCATTGTGCACAGGAACAAGAACAAGTTGCCCAGTACTAAGCACTAATCTGTCTTCTTAATATTAATGTTTCTTCTCTAGATTTTAATTTAATTTCTCCAAAACTTCCTTGACTGTTTTTCCTACAGGGGTTTTCTCATTGAACATTAACAATTTATGTCCCACAGCTGAATCATTGCATTTAGAGCAAACAGATTTAGTCTTTAGAAGTAATTGTATTAATTGTGAAAGTCATGTTTTTTACTTTATACTTAATGGTCATATGAGAAGTCACAACTATACTTATTAACAGGAATACAAAAACAAACCAGCTCATTCCCAGAAACATACTGCACTCCTCCAGAGGATGGATGCCTTGTGCCATCCACCTCAGTATGGCTTTGCCTTTGCCTGAGTCAGGGAAGGGGTGCAGCAGGCAGGACCATCAGGGGAGAAGGTGATTTGTGCTCTAAATTTTAAGAGATCTTTTCTAAGAGGAATAACTGGTCAGTCTGGCATGTACAGGAACTCATGTGACACCAAATGTCCCCCCAGCTTACAGGTGCAGGATTCACAGAAAGGCCTGGTTGCCTGTTAGACAGTTGGTCCTATTATAGTAACTCATTTTCCAGTGATGTGGTGATGGGTTGCATGACTCTGATGTGCCCCATGCCTAGGTCTACCAAGAACATCTGCTACTGTCATCTTGACCAAGGGCTCCATTGCACCAAGAATCAAAGATCCCAGTCTCTCCTATTCTGAGTCCAACCTGTGCAGGCCAATAAGGCCACTGGTGCTGGCTCCTCTTGGTATCAGCCCACCTGATTAGGTGGTAGGTTCTTTCAAATGGGTTTGGCCTGTTTACAATTTGGGCAGTTGTATTTCCAATGACCTAGTTTCCTGCAGAAGGCATATTGATCCTTCTGCAGTATAGGGTGGCTTCCAGTTGTTTGGCTCTTGCAAGGTGGCCCAGGCCATCTAACTGGTCTATATGTCCAAATGCTACCACCAAGAGGAACACCTTCTATTTCATGCCTTTGTCCACCTCTCTCTGTGTAGTCTCATCTCAGTTAACAAAGACTTTCAAGAAGCTGGGAGGAATTCATACTTGCCAACCACTCTGGTTTCTCGAGTTTCTTTCTGATATCTGAACTGGACTGGGCTACAAAACTGCATTGACCATGCACTGATTCTCAGAGACTTCTGGATCAAATGTTGTGAAAATTCTAAAGGATTCACAAAGCCTCTCATAAAACTCTTTGGGCTTTTGGAGTACTGTAGCTGTTTTAGACATGTTAGTGGACTTCCTTGCACCTGACCAGACATCTCAGAAGAGGACATTTTGGTACTACTCTGGCTGGTTGCATCCCCCTTCAGTGTTGTGATTCCATACTGGTTTCTCATATAGGGCTCTCCTCCATGCCCAGAATTTAGCATCCACCTCTTTGTTAGGGTCCTGTTCTTGGAGCCATTTTCAGGTCTCCCTCAAAATGCATCTTCTCTCCTCAGTGTTAAAGAGGGTGAGAAGGAGCTGGCAGTCTCCTCAGGTTGGTTGATTGGTTTGGAAGATTGACTCTAGGAGCTCTATAAGTGCTTGTGGTTTTGCTGAGTATGAAGGGATATGGTTCTTCCAATTCAGGAGGTCAGCTATACTGAAAGGCTGATATAAAAAATGGAGCACCCTTCTTGAACAGTGCTCTCTGTAATGACCTGTGGGGACCCACAAGTGTCATACAGGGGCAGCTGCAAGGCTTGTGGCTGTTGAGCTGATCTGATTTGTTTCTCTAAAAGTTCTGGTCTCTGGTCTTCTGGAAGAGGGGGGCTACTATCAGCTGGTGAGATAGATGTTGGAGGGGTATCAGACAGTGAGGCCAATTGTTTAGAAACTTATTAAGGAGCAGTGGGCAAGTGGGTGATGAGGGCAGTGACTCTTCTTTGCAATCTTCTTGGCAGGCTTTGGAGTTACTGGGTTTTGGGGTATCAACCCCACTCTGACCCTTGGAGTTAAGCTGAACTGCACCCATAGAGGCAAAGTCTTGGTAATCTGGAGCCAGGAGTCTATGTAAGGAAACTGATCTGGGTGACCTGGAGTCCCAGTGAAAACACAGCACACTGCCTTGACAGTTGGGACATGGAAAGTGCCTTCTGGAGGCCAATTGACACCAAAAGCATGTCATTTAATTTTACAGAGAGTGCAGAGTTGGTCCTTTGTCAGCTTAATACTGGAATGCTCAGAATAGCCCTTCTTAAAATTCTTAATCATACAATCCAGGACTATAGGTTTAGACTGATCCTCCCATGTCCTTCCCTGTATCCTTATCACAACACAAACAATAATTTGGGTCAGACAAGGGTCCTGCCTGGCTGTGTTCCCAAAGGAAAGGAATGTTTCTTGGCTAAAGGAATACCTACATAAACCTTGGGCTCCGTCAAAGGTCCCCTTACAGGACATAAATTGCCATTTTGCCTTATGAAGTCACCACAGAACTTCAGGTTGAGGACTCACATGGATTCCATAGCCCAAAGCTGTGCAGCCATAAACAGTCTCACATCCACTCACACCAACACAGACACTTAACTGTTTGAAGCATTTTCTCCCCCACCCTTCTTCCTTTGGAGTTCTCTGCACTGTTGGCTCCCTCACAAGAGGTCCTGGGAGGTAAATAATCTTCTATTCAGTCCTTAGGGACAGGCTTGTCTTCAGTCTTGGGTCCCAGGACCTTACCTTCTCCAGAAGACTGCACAGGAATTTTGTACCACTCCCCAAAGAGTCTGGGCACTGAAAGCTGCTCTATCCAGTGCAGGCTCCCTAGATAATGGAGATCTCAGAATTCTCTGGTGGAGCCATCCTGTTTGGTCTGAGGGGCACAATGGACTTCAGCGTGGACCATCCACGACACAGGTGTCTCAAGACCAACACCATCATCTCATCCTGGCAAATACACCAGAAATATTAGTTGTTAGATCCTAGGAAAGTTTTTTACAATCCAAAATGCAAGAATGAATGGTGCTAATTAGATTCCTTGAAAATATGCTGGGGTGGGTTGGGGGGGGGGCACTCCCCTTTCCCAAACATTAATTTTCACAGAGAATTTTTTTAGTTTATTTTTGAATTCATACATGGGTTAATTACCCTCTACACTGCCACAAATGACCCATAGTGACTTCAGCAGCATAGCTGTGGCAAAGAAGAGCAGGATTTCATTGCCTCCAGGGCTGCTTATGCCCTAGACTAACAGTCAGGAAATACTGTACACAAAAACCCCTCAGTTTTCCAGAGTTCTTTATGACCACTTCATCATTGAAGTACCCTGGGTACTGTCACATCCCTGTCCTGGCATCTCCCAAGTCAGCATGAATTCAGAATGAAGATATAAGGCTGGTAGGATAGGAAAAAGAGCCAATGGGTAACTTCATGGACAGTAGAGAACAAACCACAGGTGCAGATATTTGCTGAAAAAATACATAAGGCTATTTTAAAATGGGGACTGATGTGACTGGGCAGAATGCCTCTCCAAAGAAGAAAAAAATGCCTGATTCATATTTTGACTGGACTAAAGGCTGCATGAATAACTCATGAACACTGAATGCTTCCCATCGTTGCACAGGAAGCTGACTTCCTTAAACCCAGAGATTTATATAAACTTCTAGACAATAGCCACTCTTTGGTATAACTTTCTTTGGACCCCTTCTTCCTTGGGACCTCTGTTTTTTTTCTATTACCCTTTTAAATCATGTTACTTTGCTTTTACCCTTATGTCCATGAATTTTATTCTTCAATGTTATGAGACAAAAAAAACTCAATGCCACACTATAAAATAAACAAGGGAAAGAGCAATGATTAAAATCAGGCTTAAATTTAAACCATGATTCCTGACAGCATTCTATACTCCTAACACCTACTCTTTCATGTGCTCAGCCTCAGGATCTTTGGGAATGATCACCAATATGAGCAAACCATCTCTTCCCCACAGGGGGAACACTGTTGAGATTGCCCAAAGCATTTCTACTTTCTCCTGGGACCAGTGCTGTAAGATGGTTTGCATCACCTTAGGGCAGTCCCACTCTATCTTCAGAATCATACAGAAATCTGGGTCCCATGGATGTGTATACACAGCCATCATATGATGCTCTTGCTGCTGGACCAGAGACCACAATTTGAGAACCACTTCTCCAGCAGATTCAACATTTAGAAGGTTGGACTATTGTGAGAACAGGTTTGAAAGAATTGGACTCTGGCCAGATCTTTCACAAATAGGGGATGATGTTGAAATCACTTGTATCACCACCACAACCACCACCACAAAGTCCTAGAATTGTTTATTGTAAAAATAATGGAAAAATTGTGTTCAACTTCATTATAAACCTGTCACCATCACATTTTTATTTTTTATTTATTTTTTATTATTTTTAATTTTTATTTTTCTACTTAGTTGTACATGACAGCAGAATGCATTTTAATTCCTTGTACATAAGTGGACTGCAACATTTCAATTTTCTGGTTGTACATAGTGTAGAGATGCACCATTTGTGCAATTGTACATGTACCTAGGGTAATAATGTCAATCTCATTCCACCATGTTTTCTATCCTCATAACCCCTCCCCTTTGCCCAATCCAAAGTTCCTCCATTCTTCCCATGCTCCTCCCACCCATCATAGATCAGCATCCACTTATCAGAGAAAACATTTGGCCTTTAGGTTTTTGGTATTGGCTTACTTCCCTTAGCATGATAGTCTCCGCTCCATTAATTTACCTGCAAATGCCATAATTTTATTCTCTTTTAACTCTAAGTAATATTCCATTGTGTATACATACCACTGTTTCTTTATCCATTCATCTACTGAGGGGCATCTACATTGGTTCCACAGTTTAGCTATTGTGAATTCAGCTGCTTAAACATTGGTGTGGCTGTGTCACTATACTATGCTGATTTTAGGTCCTTTGGGTATAAACCAAGGAGTGGGATAGCTGGGTCAAATGGTGGTTCCATTCCAAGTTTTCTGAGGAATCTCTACACTACTTTCCAAAGTGGTTGTACCAATTTGCGGTCTCCCCAGAAATGTATGAGTATGCCTTTTTCCCCACATCCTCTTCAACACTTATTATTGTTTGTATTCTTGAAAACTGCCATTCTGACTGGGGTGAGATGAAATCTTAGAGTAGTTTTGATTTGCATTTCTCTAATTACTAAAGATGTTGAATACTTTTTTTATATATTTGTTGATCACTTGTACATCTTCTTCTGATAATTGTCTGTTCAGTTTTTTATCCCATTTATTGATTGGGTTGTTTGGTTTTTTGGTATTACATTTTTTGAGTTCTTTGGATATCCTGGAGATTAGTACTCTATCTGATGTATGTATGGTAAAAATTTGCTCCCATACTGTAAGCTCTCTCTTCACCTCAATGATTGTCTCTTTGGCTGAGAAGAAGCATTTAGTTTGAATCCATCCCATTTATTGATTCATGATTTTATTTCTTGCACTTTAGGACTCTTCTTAAGGAAGCCTAATCCAACACGATGAAGATTTGGGCCTACTTTTTCTTCTATTAGTTTCAGGGTCTCTGATCTAATTGTTAGGTCCTTGATCTACTTTGCATTGAGTTTTGTGCATGGTGAGAGATAGAGGTTTAACTTCATTTTGCTACATATGGATTTCCAGTTTTCCCAGCACCAAGGAGGCCATCCTTTCTCCAATATGTGTTTTTGGTGCCTTTGTCTCGTATGAGATAACTGTATTCATGTGGGTTGGTCTCTGTGTCCTCTATTCTGTACCATAGGTCTACATGTCTATTTGGTGCCAATATCATGCTGTTTTGTTACTTTTGCTCTGTAGTACAGTTTAAGGTCTGGTATTGTGATGTCTCCTGCTTTACTTTTCTTTCTAAGGATTGCTTTGGCTATTCTAGGTCTCTTGTTTTTCCAAATGAATTTCATGATTGCTTTTTCTAGTTCTATGAAGAATGCCATTTGGGATTTTAATAGGAATTACATTAAATTTGTATAGTGCTTTTTGTAGTATGTCCAAATTTTTTGACATTTGACATTAATAATCCTGCCTATCCAGAATCTTTCCATTTTCTAAGGTCTTCTTTCTTTCTTTCTTTCTTTATTTATTTATTTATTTTAGTGTTCTGTAGTTTTGATTGTAGAGGTCTTTTACCTCTTTTGTTAGATTGATTCCCAAGTATTTTATATTTTTTAGGCTATTTTGAATGGGGTAGTTTTTTTTAATTTCTCTATTAGTGGATTCATTACTTATGTATAGAAATGCAATTGATTTATATATTGATTTTATATCCTGCTACTTTGCTGAATTAATTTATTAGTTCTATAAGTTTTCTGGTGGAACTTTTTGGATCTTCTAAATATAGAATCATGTTGTTAGCAAATAGTGATAGTTTGAGTTCTTCTTTTTCTATATTTCTTTTAATTTATTTTGTCTGTCTGATTGTTCTGGCTGAAATTTGAAGGACTAAGTTAAATAGAGGTGGTGAAAGAGGGCATCTCTGTCGTGTTCCAGTTTTTAGAGGGAATGCTTTCAATTTTTCTCTGTTTATAATAACATTGGCCTTGGGCTTAGCATAAATGACTTTTACAATGTTGAGGTATAATTCTACTATTCCTAATTTTTCTAGTGTTTTAAACAGGAAAAGGTGCTGTATTCTATCAAATGCCTTTTTAGCATCTATTGAAATAATCATATTACTCTAGTCTTTTGATGTGTCTAGTCTATTGGTGTGATGTATTACATTTATTAATTTCCATATGTTAAAATAACCTTGCATCCCTGGGATGAGCCCCACTTTATTGTGGGGCACTATTTTTTAATATGTTTTTGTATGTGATTGGCCAGAATTTAATTGAGAATTTTTGTGTCTATGTTCATCAGGGATATTGGTCTGAAGTTTCCTTTCCTTGATATGTGTTTTTCTGGTTTGGTATCAGGGTGATGTTAGCCTCATAGAATGAGTTTGGAAGGGTTCCCTCCTTTTCTATTTCATGGAGTAATTTGAGGACTATTGGTATTAGTTCTTATTCAAAGGTCTTGTAGAAGTCAGCTGAGACTCTGGTCCTGGGCTTTTCTTGGTTGGTAGGCTTTTGATGGTGTCTTCTATTTTCTTACTTGAAATTGATCTGTTTAAATTGTGTATATGTCCTCCTGATTCAGTTTGGGTAGATCATATGTTTCTAGAAATTTGTTGGTGTCATTGAGGTTTTCTTTTTTGTTGGAGTATAAATTTTCAAAATAATTTCTAATTATCTTCTGTATTTCAATAGTGTCCATTGTGATATTTCCTTTTTCATCATAAATTTTAGTAATTTGAATTTTCTGTCTTCTTCTCTTCATTAATGCAGCTAAATGTTTATCAATTTTATTTATTTTTTCAAAGAACCAACTTTTTATATTGTCAACTTTTTAAATTGTTTCTTTTGTTTCAATTTCATTGATTTTAGCTCTGATTTTAATTATTTTCTGTCTTCTACTAATTTTGGTGTTTATTTGTTCTTCTTTTTCTAGGGCTTTGAGGTGTAATGTTAGGTCATTTATTTGTTGACTTTTTATCATTTTAAGGAATGGACTCCATGCAATAAAATTTCCTCTTAGCACTGCCTTCATAGTGCCCCAGAGATTTTGATATGTTGTACCAGTGTTCTCATTTACCTCTAAAAATTTTTTATCTCCTCCTGATGTCTTCTGATATCCATTACTCATTCAGTGTCATATTATTTAGTCTTCTGATGTTGGAATACCTTCCATTTTTTATTTTATCATTGATTTATAATTTCATTTCATTATGATTTGAAAGAATACAGGGTAGTATCTCTACTTTTTTGTATTTACTAAGAGTTGCTTTGTAGCATAACATATTGTCTATTTTAGAGATGGATCCATGTGCTGCTGAGAAAAAGTTAATTCACTTAATGATGGATGAAATATTCTACATATGTCTGTTAAGTCTAAATCATTGATTGTATTGTTGAATTCTATAGTTTCTTTGTTTAGTTTTTGTTTGGGAGACCTATCCAGAAGTGAGAGAGCCATGTTAAAGTCATCCAGTATTATTGTGTTGTGATCTATTTGCTTCTTAAAATTGAGAAGGGTTTCTTTGATATACATAGATGCTCCATTTTGGGGAGCATAGATATTTATGATTGTTATGTCTTATTGATGTATGGTTCCCTTAAGCAGTATGAAATGTCCTTCTTTACCTCTTATGACTATGTTTGGTTTGAAGTTCACTTTATCTGATATTAGGATGGAAACCCTACTTGTTTTTGAGGCCCTCATGGGTGATATGTTTTTTCCCATCCTTTTACCTTCAGTCTTTGGATATCAATTCCTATGAGATGAGTTTGTTGAAGGCAGCATATTGTTGAATCTTACTTTTTTTTAATCCAGTCTGCCCGTCTATGTCTTTTAATTGATGAGTTTAGGCCATTAACATTCAGGGTTATTATTGAAATGTGGTTTTTATTCCCAGTCATTGCCAAGAATATTCTGTAGTGCAGACTTTCTCATTGTAAATTCTTTTAATTTTTGTTCATCATCAAATCTGAAGCTTAATTTTGCTGGGTATAATATTATTGGTTGGCATCCATTTTCTTTCTGAGCTTGGTATATGGTGTTCCTGGATCTCCTAGCTCTATCTAGGTTGAGAAGTCTGCTGAGATTTGAATTGGTTTCCCCCTATATGTAATCTGAAACTTTTCTCTGGAAGCTTTTAAAATTCTATCCTTATTCTGTGTGCTAGGCATTTTCATTATAATATGACTTGGTGTGGATCTGTTATAATTTTGTACATTTGGTGTCCTGTAAGCCTCTTGTATTTGATTTTCCAATTCATTCTTCATGTTTGAGAAATTTTCAGATATTATTTTAATAAAGAGATTGTGTATTCCTTTGGTTTGTATCTCTGTGCCTTCCTCTGTCCTGATAATTCTTATATTTGGTCTTTTCATGTTGTTCCATAATTTTTGGAGGTTTTGTTCATGGTTTCTCACAATCTTAACTGTGTGGTCAACTTTCTTTTCAAGATTATATATTTTGGGGGCTGGGGATATATGTCAGTTGGTAGAGTGCTTGCCTCATATGCACAAGGCCATGGGTTTAATTCCCATCCCCAACACCAAAAAAAAAAATATGTACTTTGTCTTTATTATCTGACTTCTGTCTTCCAAGTGATCTAGTCTGTTGTTGATGCTTTCTATTGATTTTTGTTGTTGTTGTTTACTGTTTTCCTTCATTTCAAGGATTTCTCTTTGGTTTTATTTTTTCAGAGTCTTTATCTGTTTCTTGAAGTAATCTTTTGGTACCTGTATTTCCTCTCATCTCTTTGTTGGAGTGCTCAATTGTTGCCTGTATTTGCTCTTTTA
This sequence comes from Marmota marmota marmota, assembly GCF_001458135.2. Taxonomy (NCBI): domain Eukaryota; kingdom Metazoa; phylum Chordata; class Mammalia; order Rodentia; family Sciuridae; genus Marmota; species Marmota marmota. The sequence goes on from NW_026000196.1 coordinate 21,485,447, forward strand.
ATTTATTCTTTGCTTCATAGATCATTTTAATTATGTACATTCTGAACTCCTTCTCTGAAATTTTATCTACTATGCTGTCAGTGAAATCTATTATTGTATTAACTTGGTTTGTTTCAGGCATTTTCTTCCCTGTTTTTTATATTTTCCGTACATCTTTCTCTCTAGCAGTATGGATTTGAGGATTGTTCTGCTCCTACTGCATGGTAGGTCACTGTTGTCTGCTGCTTCACTTTCCAGGTGGCAGGCAGACCCAAGATTTATTTTTTAACATAACATTTTTTAAATATTTATTTTTTAGTTTTAGGTGGACACAATATTTTTATTTTATATTTATGTGGTGCTGAGTGTCAAACCCATTGCCTTATCCTTACTAGGCAAGCACTCTACCGCTGAGCCATAACCTCAGCCCCTTAACATCACATTTCTTGGGCTGGGGATGTGGCTCAAGCGGTAGCGCGCTCGCCTGGCATGCGTGCGGCCAGGGTTCGATCCTCAACACCACATACAAACAGAGATGTTGTGTCCGCCAATAACTAAAAAATAAAAAAACAACAACAACAACAACAAAAAAACATCACATTTCTAAAAATAGGCTTACATTTCTAAAACTAGCCTTTATCCCCCCACATATAAACATACCCTCCCACATGATAAGTTATAAAGCATATATAACTGTAACAGTTTTTTCTTATTTATTTTTTTTTAATTTTTTGTAGCAGGGATTGAACTCAGGGACACTTTACCACTAAGCCACATTTTCAGCCTTTTTAATATTTTGTTTACAGGAAGAATCTTGATGAGTTGCTTCAAGGGCCTCACTGAGTTGCTGATGCTGGCCTTGAACACATGACCATCAGGTTGCAGCCTCTGGAGCTGCTGGGATTACAGGTGTGTTCCATCATGCCCAACTTTAAACACAGTTTTTCAGGGTGACTTTTTTGGCAGCTGAGACCACTGTGAGGCAACAGCACTTTGTACTCACCACATATCTTATCATGAATTTTGTACTGCAGAGCACCTTGCAGTTGCTTTCATTGTTACTGAAATCATCCTTTGTGACTTATGAGCTTCATTGAATTCCTAGCATGATGGGACATCCAGATTTCTCTTACTTCTTTTATTTTAATCACATGTATCTTCAAATATTTCACATAATTTATTACATTGTTGTTTATTTTCTGTATCTCAGACAAATGTAAGCTTCCAGAGGGCAGAAACTTGTTGTCAATTTTTGTTCTCTGTTGAATCCAAAGTGTAAGATCAGTCAAGGTGGGCAGCAACCAAAGGAGACAGATTTAACAAGGCCACTGAACGAGGCTTTATTTGAGATATCACTCCTGGATGGAACTCGATCAGACCCACAGAGTGGACAGGAGAAGGGTCTGAGGAGAAACCACATGGAAGTTTGACCAAAATGGATTTTTATGGGGCTCACGGCAGGAAGGGAAGGGTTGGGACAGGAAAAGGTGTTTTAGAGTCCCTTGTCCCAGTTTGCTGAACTCCAGGATTGGCCAGGGGGTTCTTGCTGATTGACAGGCAATAGTCAGGAGATCCCACTGATTGATAGGCATTTCTGTGGGTGCCTGATTGATGTTTCTTTCCTGCCTGGGCTGCTTTGTTCTAAGTCACTGCCACCAACCTGATACAAAGCACCTACAAAAATACCTGGAATTATAAATATTTGTTGTTGCAATGAATTAATAGAACACACAAAGAATCTGAGAAAGATCCCTAAGGGCCAGGATGGAATTGTATATCTCAGAGTACCATATATCATAAAGTATTTTTGTGGAATAAATGCTCCCAACTCCAAATCAAACTATTATTTTTACTACAAATTAAAAAAAATATTTTTCTCTTCTTATTTTGTAAATGCTTGTATTTTGGAATCTGTTACTTTCTGTTTGTAGAACACTGCCTCAGCTCTCTCCCGTGAGCAGTTTTGAAGCTAGCCTCACTTCCTAAATAAGATTGAGTTGGCTCCTATCATCACCAGAGTAATGTTTTAAAAGCACAAATCTGATCATATTACTCTTCTACTTAAACCACTCTTTGGCTCCTTGTGTTTATAGGGTTCACTGGTCCACTATCTTCTAAGGGACTCATGGGCCTGCATTTTATACATTCTATTCCACTTCACCTTTTGAATATAGCCTTTGCTGCATATTTTAAAAGGGTCCTTTTTTATTCTTTTCCTCTTTCCCTTCTCCCCCTCCACAACCTGGGGGCAGAGAACAGGATTACTTTGAGTTATCTGCCCTCCATAAAAAGGAGTTTTCAAATTCAAGTGAATTTTAACACACCTTGAGGGCATACTGAGGACACTCTCTCAGGACACACATGGAAGGGAGACTTTGAATAGTCTCTTTAAAAGCCCTCTGTTTTCCCTGATGGGTAGAATCACAGCCTCTGGGATAAGAATCACCTGTGTTTCCTTTTGCTAGCAAAGCAATAAGTTATTTTTCCTTTTTCTCAAAACCCTGTTCTCCCTATTGAATTGGCATTGAAGACAAGGCCCGAGATTTCTGTGATGTTTTCTTCATTTGACAGTCACCTGTGTAATGGCTGTAGCACTCAAGAATTGTGTGGGTTTCTCAAACTCAATTTTCACATCTAAAATGAAGGAATTATGAATATATATAATTTTATATCAATATATTTATATATATATTATATGATACAAATAAGAAAATAATTTTGAATATCTTTTTTATGCTAAGGTTAATCAGATTCTGGATGATTTCAAAAAAAAAGAAAGAAAGAAAGAAAGGAAACATTCTATTTGCCTATACTGTGAATCTTATACTGCATACTATAATTCTCCAGCATTGGACATTGAATATTATGGAGTCATTAAGGCAGAAACTCAGAGGCCTGTGCTTTTGTGAGGTGTCTAGCCTCAAGGTAACCTGATAGAGAGGGGTATAATATATTGTAACAATTTTCCACTTTACCTTTTAAATAGAGCCCTTGCTGCACTATTGATTATTTTAAAGTGAACATGTTTTTCTCCCCCTCCTCCTCCTCCTTCTCCTCCTCCTCCTTCTCCTCCTCCTTCTCCTCCTCCTCCCCCTAACCTGGGGGCAGGGAACAGGATTACATTGTTTTACCCATTTTAGGCCCAGTTATCTATGTTTGAGCACACACCCATCACAGGAACCAAGTAGTTCAGCCTACAGGGCTGGCTCCAAAAGAACAGTTATCTCCAAAATTGAATCACAAATTTTTTGAATTCCCAAAGTAAACCACAATCCCCCATGGGGAATACCTGAAATGGATCACTTCTTCAAAAAAACCTGTTCTCCTTGAGGGGCAGAATCACAGTTTTTAGACAACAGTCCCCTGCATTTTTCCTTTGCTAGCAAAGCAATAAACCTTTTTTTTCCCTTATTCTCAAAACCTGTATTCTCATCATTAAGTTGACATCGTGGATTAGAACCAAGATTTCAGTAATAAAACCTGGAGACCCTCTGCAGAAATAAATGCCCAGTCATAGGCTGGTGGAAGAGTAGTTGGTATTATCTTCCCAGAGTCAAGGATGGGAACACTTCCAGCCTGCATCTTGATATTCTGAGGTGATTCAGATCAAATCCCTCAGTTCTTCTAGCACTCTCTGGCCATCTGAGGTGTTCTTGTCCATGTTTGGAAAAACAGAAGCTTGGAGATTCTGCACACAAGTCCCAGAATGTGGTGGCAGATTTATGTATTTCATTGTTTTTCTGATGTGGTTAAAGAAACCTAAAGTGTCCTTCTCACTCAAGGGCCAGTGAAATTGGCAAATGTCTTGAAAAACTCTTTTATAGTTTTTTTTTTTTTACAGTATTTCCCTCTATGAAGACTCATCCCATTTACAGCTGAAGCTCAGCTTGTCCTCAGCTGCAGATCATTTGTGCTCTCCTGAGTCTTTGGTGTTTTTACCTGGATTCAGGTGTTACTCTCTAAAGTTTCCTCCCCTCAAAACTCACTCAACTTCTCCTTCAAATACACTCCTCTGCTGTTACTGTGCCACCTGACATGCATGCTCACATCTGCTGCTCCCCTTTCACTATGATAATGGCCACTGTGTGTTCATTCCCAAATAGGAGACCCCAATCAAGTCTAAACATGTCAATTCTGAGGATAACATTATATTTATGTGAGAGAAACTCCTCAATACCCTTCACTGAAAGTGAGAGATGTCAGTTGCTGAGAGACAAAGGAATAAGGCACAATGAGTTGCACATTCTTTAGTTTTCTTGAATCCAAAATATCTTTGGGGCTGGGGTTGTGGCTCAGTAGTAGAGAGCATGCCCAGCACATGTGAAGCACTGGGTTCCATTCTCAGATTGCAAAAATTGAGGTTGGTTTGTCTGGAAAGTTGGAGACTACCACTGGGAGATAGAAATGTTAGTGCCTCCAGAGCCCTTTCTCCACCCTTTTCAAGATAACTTGCTCCTCTCCAACATGTTGCCAAGCTAACCTGTCCCATGAATTGTTCCTCCCCATGGGGAGTTGTAAAAGTTGTTAATTAATGTCTCCTGGGCTGCTTCTTCTTTCCTACCCATCTGCTTCTCATCTTTTTGGCCATCCCACCAGAATCTCCTTGACCTAATTACATATACAGGATGGGGAAAGGAACGATAAGGTTAAGGAGGGAAGAGGGCAAGAAAACCTAAAATGTATAAAAGTGGCAGAACACTTCCACTTCTGGGGATACTAGAACACCAGCTATAGCCCTTTCTCTCTCCAGGGAGAAGTCTGTGTTACTATTTTTTAAATAAAACTTGATTTCTATGCTTGTGTTGGCTGCTTCTCTAACATTTAAACTTCATTTGAGAAAGCAGAACCCATCATTGATAACCAGCAGTATCTCATTTATCCAAAGGAAAAATAAAATTGTTCTATTTGTCATGAGTAAGGAGGCAGAGCTTGGAGGCAGGAGCCCACTCCCCATGGGATTGATCAGTTAGGACACCATCCTCCCCAGTGGTTGTGCTGCAGAGCTAGCTCCCAAGCCTTTAAGAAAATTATTTATAAAACTGGCAAGTGGCTCATATAGTTTTTGTTGTTGTTACCAGGAATTAAAACCAGGGGTGCTAACCCCTGAACCACACCCCCAGCCCATTTTATATTTTAATTGGAGACAGGATTTCACTGAGTTGCTTAGAGACTTGACAAAGTGACTCAGTCTGCCTTTAAATTCACAATCCTCCTGTCTCAGCCCCCTGAGCTCTGGATTACAGGCATGAGCCACCGTACCCAGCTCATTCAGATTTTTAGAGCTTTAAAATTATACAGAAAATTTTTATAAAGAATTTTTGTGGTATGCAGAAAATAGACATTTTGTGCTGTCAGAAAATTATGCCTAGTATTAGACATAAATATGCACACTTAAAAATTAGTGTGTTTTTGCTGGGTGTGGTGGAACATGCCTGTAATCCCAGGGACTTTTGAGGCTGAGGCAGGAGGATCAGGAGTTCAAAGCCAGCTTCAGCAACTTGCCAAGGCCCTGAGCAATATAGTGAGAACCTGTCTCAAAACATAAAAAGGGCTGGGAATGTTGCTCAGTTGCACCCCTTGGTTCAATCCCTGGTACCCCCAAAATAAGAATGATAATAATAATTTGCTTTTTATGTCTATGATGAGTTTCTGCAAAGAAAAAAATGGGACAACAAAAAACACTTAGTCCCCCTGCTTGGATTTAATGTGAGATTAGTCCCAGCAATCACTGCCTATATGGCAATCATAGGAGGAGGTATTTTACATGCTTGAAGGGGTGCTGTTTAGAGACCTACCCATACCCCATCTCTAAATCACTGCACCTGTTGCTTTGGGGATTCTGGAGGACTTGATTACAAACTGATCCCAGCTGCAGACTCCTCTGAGGGATGGCCTGGGCTAACATGTACCACCTTACCTGACACATGTAATAGGTTATCCCTCTAATGAGGGATTGAGGCCCTAGTACTTGCACACCTAGGTGAGTACTAGCTCAGCCACCTTGCTTCCAGGTAGAAAACTTGCTGTGCTGCACTTTATGTTCCTCTGTCCCCAGTGAGATCAATTAAAGATATGACTTGGAGGCCACATTTCAGCTGATCTTTTATCTTGTCTTCCCCTCCTCCCTCACTTTTCTGTTTCTCTTATGAGAGGATTCTCTCAATAAATCTTGTGTTCAGGAATCCCCATAGACAGGTCTGCATCTAAGGAATCCAAATGTGCTAAATAGCCTTCTGTTGTATAGTTAAACACAAGAATTTGCTTTTCTGAATTCTTCTGCTTAAGAACTAGAATTTAAAATTCAGGGGAGGGGGAAGGGGTTGGAGGTTCAAGGGATTGGATAGGGCACAGTGGAGGAACCAAAGGGGATATTGGAATGGGAAAGCTCGTGGAATGAATGGGACATAAATTTCCTATGTTCATATATGAATACAGGACCAGCATAACTCCACATCATGTACAACCAAAAGAATGGGAAGTTACACTCATGTACCTACAATAGGGCAAAGTACATTCTATTGTGATATTTAACTAAAAAATTAAAAAATATATTATCTGTTATATCTTTGATTCTGGTTTTTCTTCTGTGATAACCATATCCCGCTTCCTGCATACCCCCCCAACTCCATTTCCCAGAGACTTTAAAGAGATTTGTGAGACAAATTTGTAAATTTCTTGCTTTCATCCTGTGGACATAAATATGAGATTAGGTCCACTCCCTGAAAATCCCAAGAAGCATTGAAATTCTTTTCTCTTTTTCCTCCCTTATTTAATAGAATAAAAAACAGATTCTTTTTTTTTCTTTTTTTTTTATTAATTGCTCAAGGCAATACAATGGTCTTGACATATATCATATATTTGATTCAAATGGGGTATGAATTCTTATTTTTCCACATGTACAGATTGCAGGAAAACATTGGTTATACAGCCATGTTTATACATACAGCCATATTAGTTTCTGTTGTATTCTGCTGCCTTCCTATCCCTCCCTCCCCTCCCCTCCCCTCCCATCACCTCTCTCTCTGCTCAATCTACTGTGACACATTTCTCTCTCTTTTTTTTCCTTCCCCCTCACACCATCTTATATGTAACTTTGTATAACAATGAGGGTCTCCTTCCATCTTCCATGCAGTTCCCCTTTTCCCTCCCAGTCCCTCCCACCTCTCATCCCTGTTTAGTGGTATTCTTCTTCTCATGCTGTACATTGCTGGTGGGACTGCAAATTGGTGCCGCCAATTTGGCAAGCAATATGGAGATTCCTTGGAAAGCTGGGAATGAAACCACCATTTGACCCAGATATTCCCCTTCTTGGAATATACCCAAAAGACCTAAAAAGAGCATATTACAGGGACACAGCTACATCAATATTCATAGCAGCACAATTCACAATAGCTAGACTGTGGAACCAACCCAGATGCCCTTCAATAGATGAATGGATTTTTTAAAAATGTGGCATTTATACACAATGGAATATTACTCAGCACTAAAAAATGACAAAATCATGGAATTTGCAGGAAAATGGATGGCATTAGAGCAGATTATGCTAAGTGAAGCTAGCCAATCCCTAAAAAACAAATGCCTAATGTCTTTTTTGATATAAGGGGGGTGACTCAAAACAGAGTAGGGAGGAAGAGCATGAGAAAAGACAGATTATTTAATGAGATATAATTTAAGGTAAATATTGTTTGATAGACATAAATAAATCATTCTTAATATTCTTTGCTAATTAGAACAGGAATCTCTTAATCAATGGATGTATTTATTTTCTAAAAAGTAATGCTGGATGTGTTGTCACATGCCTGTAATCCATCAATTTGGGAGGTGAAGTAGGAGGATCACAAGTTCAAGGACAGCCTCAGCAACTTAGCCAGGCCCTAGGAAACTTAGCAACACCACCATAAAATAAAAAATAAAAAGGCCTGGAGATGAGGCTAAATGGTTAAGTGCCCCTTGGTTCAATCCCCAGTAAACACCACCACCACCCTGATTTTTTTTAAATACAGAACTAGAATTTAGGTCAATCTTATTTTGGTTTCTCCCTTATATAAATTCATCAAAAAGAATTTTCAGAAAAGTGTAATGTTGGTTAAACTTAAAGAATATTTGGAAATTTTCAGTTGTAGAAATAATATGAGAGGCATTCAGTTGTAGAGACTCCATATTGGTCACATAGAAAAGATATGATTTTTTTTTTTCCTGGAAATGTCTAAACCCCACTGGTCTCAGGTTTTTAAATTCCTGAAAAAAAATATTTTTTGCCCTCACCATGAAATACAAGAAGAAGTCATTTCACACATTTTAACCTCAGTGTGGCATTTATATTGTTGTGCAATAATACATTTATTTGAATGAGGCCAGTGAAAACAAGTAGCTGTGGTTTTCTCAAAATAAAATTCTGCATAGGCCATGGCAGACACTTTAGACAGTACTTTAGCAACAAGGCTTTCACAGTATGATTCTTTTAACATGAGACTTCAAAAGGTCAGTTCTATGTGAACAGATGTCAGTGAACTACAAAATATTACCAGACATTTTTTTTTCTCTTGATAATTTACTTAAAGTCTGGCTTAGTTGCTGAAGCTGGCTTTGAACTTGTGATCTTTTGCCTCAGTCTCCTGAGTGATGGTATTGCAGGTGTGTGCCACTTTACCCAGCATATTTTCAATAATCTAATAAGTCATATTCATATGGTAATTTTTAAACAAAATATGTAGGGAATTTTAATATTTACCCCAGTTTTTGAACAATAGCCATTTACTTGAGATTATGTGAAAATATATTATCAAAATTTTACTTCAAATTATATAATTTATGTGCATATAAATTATATACATTATATATTACATAACATATATAATCTGAATAATGGTTGGAAGTCAAAGGAATAATAAAAATTTATCTTTCAGGATTTATTTGGTCTTATAATGATTTTTAAAGTCATAATTCATGTAGAGAGTAAAGTTGTACATTGAGTACTTAATATAAATATAAATTCTAATATAAATGTAAATAAATAAAAATTCTAATATAAATATTAATAAACATAAATGATATAATAATAAATATAAATCCTAACAAAGTTTTTACATCATTTATATTTATTCATTTAAAATTAAAAGTCATATGGAAAAATTTTAAACATTCTAAGCAAGACAGAAGTCTCTCACTTACCTGCAAACACTATTATTTTTGTGTATGTCCTTCTAGCATGTTGTGTGTGTGTATGTGTGTGTGTGTTTGCATGGTTTTGTTGTTGTTGGGTTTTTTTCGTGTGTGTGCCAGAATGAACCCAGGGGTACTTAACCACTGAGCAACATCACCAGCCCTTATTTTAGTTAGTTAGTTAGTTAGTTACCAGGGATTGAACTCAAGGGCACTCAAATACTCAGCCATGTCCCCAGCCTTATTTAAGGCTGTATTTTACTGTATTTTATTTAAAGACAGGGTCTCAGTGAGTTGCTTAGCACCTCACTGCATTTTTGAGGCTGGCTCTGAACTTTAGATCCTCCTGTCACAGCCTCTCAGCCACTGGAATTATAGACTTGTGCCACTGCACCCAGCTCCCAGCCCTTATTTTTTATATTTTACTTTGAGATAGAGTCCCACTAAGTTTCTTAGGATCTCACTAACTTTCTGAGGTTGGCTTTGAATTCACAATCCTCATGCCTCAGCCTTGCAAGCTGCTGGGATTACAGGCATATGCCACTATGCCTGGCCTCTATGTATATATATTTTTTACAAGTTTTTTAAAAAGTGCTTCATAGCCCAAATAAATTAATGCAGTTTTGGAGAAGCCTAATGAAATATTAGTGACATTTTTTTAATTTTTATTTTATATTTTGTTCTGATATAAGTTCTCACTCTGTTGTCCAGGCTAACCTCAAACTTGTGACTCTCCCACCTCAGTCTCCTCAGTAGCTGGGATTACAGACACATACCATGGTCCTCAGCTAGTTTAATTTTTTTTTCAAAAGACATATATGAAGAAAAATTAAATAAATATTTAATATACAGATTAGAAAGTATAACATAATAATGTTAATGTAAAAATGCAGTGCTTGAACATGACTTGTAACTTGTCAGAGTATTAGAGAAGCTTGGGAGGCTGAGGCAGGAGGATCATTAATTCAAAGACAACCTCAGCAACTTGGTGAGACCTTGTATCTAAATATAGTATATAAAAAAAGCTGGGGATATGGCTCAGTGGTTAAACTCCTCTGCATAAAAACAAAAGCAGCATTCACTGAATGTTTACCAGGTGGCAACATACTGACCCCCTTAGGGCATTTACTTACTTGATTCACAAAACCTCCATATGTCCTATAACTATTATTATTATCATTTAACAGATGTTAAAACAAGCACTGAGAGGTTTAATTTCCTGCCCAGTGCCACACAGTTAGTAAAGAAAATAATTGAGTTTGAAATTGAACTAGTCTATTTCTAGAACTCACTTTCTACACCAGCATTCTTTGGAATTTAATGTGCACATCAGGTTATCAAGAAAAAAAGCTGATCTTGATTCAGTAGGCCTGAGGATTGGACCTGAGACAGCATCTTTGATGAGCCCCCAGGTTACAGTATACTGACAATTCAGGCAGCACACCTGAAGTAACAAAAATCTTCACCACCAAACTGGATTTGGTGGTACATACCTGTAATCCAAGTGGCTCTGGAGACTGTGGCAGGAGGATTGTGATTTCAAAGCCAGCCTCAAAAACTTTGTGAGACCACGTGTCTAAATAAAGTATTTAAATTTGAGCTGGGGATATGACTCAATAGTTAAGCACCCCCAGGTTCAATACCTGGTACCAAAAATAATTTCTTTTTTATTTATTCCCAGAGACCTACTTTTTACATTGTCAGATTCCTTTTCTCTCATGTGTGACCTGAAATGTATTTATATGTACCTAAAACACTTTAAAAGCATTTCATAAGTCAGTGTGGTGCCACAGACATCTTCCATGGGATTAGTTATTTGAATAATGATGAGAATCTCACAATAAAATAACCCAACAGTAACATATTTCCAAGATGGTACTATCAGAAGGTTATAGTGCTTGACTCAATAAGGACATGGGTACCATTTAATTTATCTAAGACAGAAGTTTGCCATTTCACACACAGTTTAAGAATCTGAAGATGGCAGAGTAGAGGAGAACTTGTTACTGGCCTGACTTTGTGTGAGTGGTCAGACGCATTTCAGCATAGGAGCCCCCATTCATGAATTTAAGCTTCATGGAGTTGGTGACAGTATTTTAAACAGTGGTTTGTTACAAGGGAAGCCCAAAACATGAGAAAACCAAAGTCGCTCCGTGTGGAGAAGCCGGCCAGCAGCAGAGCAGCCCGGGAACTGGCCACAGACGGGTGGAGGTGAGCTCTGCGGAGTTCTGGCAGCATAGAGACTCAGGCTCACAAATCCTTCAAGAAAACCCGAAATCTTTCTTGCTGGCTGTCTGTGGGTGTGGCTATCAGAGGGAATAAGACAGAATAGGTTGCCGGTTTCCAACCCCCCCTCTCCTCAGCTGTGAAGAACTGGTGACTTCCCAACACAGAGGTAGCACTCAGTTGATCAGGAGTGCGGGGTGGCCAGGGCACCACAAGCCCAGAGTGAACCCAGTATTTGGGGCCTGGTGGGCAGGAGAAGTGAGGGAGATAGAGACCAAGAGCAACCCAAAGAGTCCGAGATTGAAGAGGCACATGGCAGAGGAGGGAAAGCTGCCTCACATGGATTGCTTCCCCCACCCAGAGGGCAGTGACTCAACCTGGAATGCACAACACCACCTAATGAAAGAGAAGAAAATAGAATTCTAAGAGTGCATTTTTATTTTTTATTTTTATCTTTCTCTACTCTCTTTTCCTTTCTTTATTCTTTCTTTTTTCGCTATCTCTTCTCCCTTCTTTTTTCTTCTTCCTTTCTTTTTACTTTTCTTACTCCTTCTCTTCCTCTCCCAATCTCCCAAGTGTTACTACTTCTACTACGTGTAAATTACTAAATGCAAATAGGTGATTATTTTTATGCTTCTTATTGTCCTCCCATGTACTTAGCTACTCTAAAATACCTCCTGTCTATTCTCCTATTAATAAGCCCCTTCATTAGAGTTCTCCTCCAAAATAGCTAAGATATATTAACCCCCATACCTTCACACCTTTCCCCCTAAACGTAAAGTCCTACAACCAACCCTCAGTTCTCTATAGCCACCAGAATCTGTATGCCATTGATGAAGCTAATGAATATATTGTAAACTATAATTGAATCCAAAATCTCTAGACATTGTCTCCCATCAAAAAGAAGAGATCTCAAAACTATTCAAGAGCAATACAAATTTATAGGAGAAAAATAATAATGCAACAGTCACACAGAGCTGGAAAGAAACGTAAGCAACATGAAAAAAACAAGGAAAGAAAGGGCCATAAACAATGCAGGACAACTCAAAAATAGAGGAGATAATAGCTACAGCAGAAAAAACATCAGATAAAGATTTCAAGATATACATGGTTCAGATGATCTAGAGTCTTAAGGAGGACTTTAGACAGCAAATGCAGACAATGAAAGATCACTTTGACAATAAATTACATAAACAAATCCACGAAGCAAAAGATCAACTCTACAGGGAGATACAGGTTATAAAAAACAAAACAAAACACCAGAAATTCTGGAAATTAACAAAATAATAAACCAAATTAAAAACTCAAATGAGAATATCACCAGCAGAGTGGAACACTTAGAAGTCAGAGCATCAGACAACAAAGACAAAGTATATCATCTCAAAAACATTGTAGAAAGCTCAGAAAGGCTTATAAGAAACAACGGGCAGAAAATCCAGGAAATATGGGATGACATAAAGAGACCAAATTTAAAAGTTATTGGGATAGAGGAAGGTATAGAGGTCCAAACCAAAGTAATGAGCAACCTCTTCAATGAAATAATTTTAGAAAAATTTTCCAGACATGAAGAATGAAACAGAAATCCAAATCCTAGAAACCAACAGGACACCAAATGTATAAAATCACAAGAGTCCCACACCAAGACACATTATAATGAAAATGCCCAACATACAGAACAAGGAGAGAATTTTTAAAGCCACAAGAAAGGAAGCAGATTACATTTAGGGGTAAACCAATTAGGTTAATTGTGGATTTTTCAACACAGACTCTGAAAGCTGGAAGATCCTGGAACACTGTACTTCAAACACTGAAAGATAATGGGTTCCAACCAAAAATCTTGTATCCAGAAAAATTAAGCTTCATGTTTGAAGATGAAATAAAAACCTTCCACGATAAACAAAAATTAAAGAATTTGCAGCTGGAAAACTGGTGCTTCAAAGCATCACTGGCAAAACATTACATGAAGAGGAAATTAAAAAATAACAATGAAAATCAACAGTGGGAGGTAGTACAGTAAAGGAAAAACTAATCAAAGAGGAAAAACAAATCGAGTTAAATAACAAAAATAAACAAACATGGCTGGAAGTACAAACCACATCTCAATAGTAACCCTAAATGTTAAAAACTTAAACTCACCAATCAAAAGACATAGGCCAGCAGACTGGATTTTAAAAAAAGATCCAACAATAATCTGCCTACAGGAGACATATCTGATAAGAAAAGACATACATAGACTGAAGGTGAAAGGTTGAGAAAAATCATACCACTCACATGAACCTCGGAAGCAAGCAGGGGTGTCCATACTCATATCAAATAAAATAGACTTAAAGCCAAAGTTAATCAAAAGGTATAAAGAAGAACACTACATACTGCTAAATGGAACCATTCAGCAACAAGACAAAACAATCATTAATATATATATATATATATCTCCAAACAATTGTGCAGCTATGTTCATCAAACAAACTCTTCTCAAGTTCAAGACACAAATAGACCACAACACAATGACCATGGGTGATTTTAACACACCTCTCTCACCACTTGACAGATCTTCCAAACAAAAGTTGAATAAAGAAACTATAGAACTCAATAACACAATTAATAACTTAGGCTTAATTGACATATATAGAATATATCAACCAACATCAAGTGGATATACTTTTTTCTCAGCAGCACATGGATCCTTCTCAAAAATAGACCATATATTATGCCATAGAGCAACTCTTAGCAAATATAAAGGAGTACAGATACTACCAGGCATTTTATCCAATCATAATGGAATGAAATTGGAAATCAATGATAAAATAAGAAAGAAAAATTCCTACATCACATGGAGAATAAACAATATGCTACTGAATGAACAATGGGTTACAGAAGACATCAAGGAGGAAATCAAAAAATTCTTAGAGGTAAATGAAAACTCAAACACAACATTTCAAAACCTCTGGGACACTATGTGTCCCGTCCGGCAGGACACATCAACGTGGGCAGCGAACCTAGGTGGGGAGGAATGAAGGGACAAGAGACACAGAAGGATGACAGCAAGACAGGAGTTCTGATCAAGCTGCAAACTTTTATTGTTCACACAGGGGTATTTATATGCTGGGGATGGGGAAGCTCTCTTATCGGCAGTTGCTGGATGTCTGCACAAGGTGAGATAACCGCAGGATGTTTCAGGAAGATAGGTTTCAGGAAGATAGGTGGCCGCAGGATGTCTCAGGGAGATAGGTAGCTGCAGGATGCCTCCCAGGCAGGATGTCTCCCAGGGGGCTGTCAGGCTAATCTTTGAAGGAGAATTTCCTTCTAGTCCCTGACAACTATGAAAGCAGTATTAAGAGGAAAATTCATTGCATGGAGTTTATTCCTTAAAAGAAGAAAAAGCAACAAATAAACGACCTCACACTTCATCTCAAAGCCCTAGAAAAGGAAGAACAAATCAACAGAAAATGCAGTAGAAGGCAAGAAATAATTAAAATCAGAGCTGAAATCAATGAAATTGAAACAAAAGAAACAATTGAAAAAATTGACAAAACTAAAAGTTGGTTCTTTGAAAAAATAAATAAGATCAACAGAACCTTAACCATGCTAATGAAGAGAAGAAGAGAGAGAACCCAAATTTCTAGCATAAGGTATGAAAAAGGCAATATCACAACAGACACTACAGAAATACAGAAGATAATTAGAAATTATTTTGAAACCTTATACTCCAATAAAATAGAAGATAGTGAAGGCATTGATAAATTCCTTAAGTCACATGATCTGCCCAGATTGAGTCAGGAGGATATACACAACCTAAACAGACCAATATCAATCGAGGAAATAGAAGAAGCCATCAAAAAATTACCAACCAAGAAAAGCCCAGGACCAGATGGATATACAACTGAGTTTTATAAGACCTTTAAAGAAGAACTAATACCAATATTCTCCAAACTATTTCAGGAAATAGAAAAAGAGGGAGTAGTTCCAAATTCATTTTATGAGGCCAATATCACCCTGATTCCAAAACCAGACAAAGATACCTCAAGGAAAGAAAACTTTAGACCAATATCTCTAATGAATATAGATGCAAAAATCCTCAATAAAATTCTGGCAAATCAGATACAAAAACATATCAAAAAGATCATGCACCATGATCAAGTGGGATTCTTCCCCGGGATGTAAGGTTGGTTCAACATATGGAAATCAATAAGTGTAATTCATCACATCAATAGACTTAAAGATAAAAATCACATGATCATCTAGATAGATGCAGAAAAAGCATTTGACAAAATACAGCACCACTTTATGTTCAAAACACTAGAAAAACTAGGGATAACAGGAACTTACCTCAACATTGTAAAAGCTATCTATGCTAAGCCTCAGGCCAGCATCATTCTAAAAGAAGAAAAACTGAAGGCATTCTTTTTAAAATCTGGAACAAGACAGGGATGCCCTCTCTCACCACTTCTATTCAACATAGTTCTTGAAACAATGGCCAGAGCAATTAGACAGATGAAAGAAATTAAAGGAATAACTATAGAAAAAGAAGAACTTAAACTATCACTATTTACTGATGATATGATTCTATACCTAGAAGACCCAAAAACCTCTACCAAGAAACTTCTAGAACTAGTAAATGAATTTTATATCCTGCAAAGTGGCAGGATATAAAATCAACACCCATAAATCAAAGGCATTCCTGTATATCAGTGACAAATCCTCTGAAAAGGAAATGAGGAAAATTACCCCATTCACAATATCCTCAAAAAAAAACATAAAATAAAATACTTGGGAATCAACTTAACAAAAGAGGTAAAAGATCTATAGAATGAAAACTATAGAACCCTAAAGAGAGAAATAGAAGATCTTAGAAGATGGAAAGATATACCTTGCTCATGGATACGCAGAATTAATATTATTAAAACGACCATATTACCAAGAGCACTATACAGATTTAATGCAATTCTGATCAAAATCCCAATGGCATTCCTCACAGAAATAGAAAAGGCAATTATGAAATTCATCTGGAAAAATAGGAGACCCAGAATAGCTAAAGAAATTCTAAGCAGGAAGAGTGAAACAGGTGGTATCGCTATACCAGATCTTAAACTATACTACAGAGCAATAGTAACAAAAACAGCATGGTACTGGCACTAAAACAGGCTGGTTGACCAATGGTACAGGACAGTGGACACAGAGACTAACCCACAAAACTACAAATACCTTATATTAGACAACGGTGCTAAAAGCATGCACTGGAGAAAGGATAGCATCTTCAACAAATGATGCTGGGAAAACTGGAAATCCATATGCAACAAAATGAAATTGAATCCCTTTCTCTCACTATGCACAAAAGTTAACTCAAAATGGATCAAGGAGCTAGGAATTAAACCAGAGACTCTGCATCTAATAGAAGAAAAAGTAGACCCTAATCTCCATCACGTGGGGCTAGGCCCCAATTCCCTTAATAAGACACCTATAGCACAAGAATTAAAACCAAGAATCAACAAATGGGATGAATTCAAACTAAAAAGTTTTTTTCTCAGCAAGAGAAATAATATGTGAGGTGAATAGGGAGCCTACATCCTGGGAACAAATTTTTACCCCTCACACATCAGATAGAGCTCTAATTTCTAGGGTATACAAAGAACTCAAAAAGCCATACACCAAAAAAACAAATAACCCAATCAACAAATAGGCCAAGGACCTGAACAGACACTTCTCAGAAGAGGATATACAATCAATCAAAAAATATATGAAAAAATGCTCATCATCTCTAGCAATCAGAGAAATGCAAATTAAAACTACTCTAACATATCATCTCACTCCAGTAAGAATGGCAGCCATGATGAAGTCAAACAACAACAAGTGCTGGCAAGGATGTGGGGGAAAAGGTACACTCATACACTGCTGGTGGGACTGCAAATTGGTGCAGCCAATTTGGAAAACAGTATGGAGATTCCTTGGAAAGCTGGGAATGGAACCACCATTTGACCCAGCTATTCCTCTTCTCTGACTATACCCAAAGGACCTAAAAACAGCATACTACAGAGACACAGCCACATCAATGTTTATAGCAGCACAATTCACAATAGCTAGACTGTGGAGCCAACCTAGATGCCCTTCAATGGATGAATGGATAAAAAAAAATGTGGCATATACACACAGTAGAATATTACTCAGCACTAAAAAAATAATAAGATCATGGCATTTGCAGGGAAATGGATGGCATTAGAGCAGATTATGGTAAGTGAATTTAGCAAATCAAAAAAAAAATGCCAAATGTCTTCTCTGATATAAGGGGGGTGACTCAAAATGGGGAAGAGAGGAACAGCATGGGAAGAAGATTACCTCTATATTGGGAAGAGAGGTGGGAGGGAAAGGGAGAGAGAAAGGGAATTGCATGGATGGTGGAAGGAGACCCTCATTGTTATACAAAATACATGTATGAAGATGTGGGGGAAAAAAAGAATAGCGTTACCCTAGACTAGGTTGAGAGAAGTGATGGGAGGGAAGGGGAGAGGTTGGGGAGATAAGAAGAATAGTAGAATGAAACAGATATTATTATTACTGTATGTATATGTGTGACTGCATGACCAATGTGATTCTGCAACCTGTATACTCAGAAAAATGAGAAATTATATCCCATCTGATTCAAATGTATGATATGTCAAGGACATTGTACTGTCATGTGTAACTAAGTAAAACAAATTTTTAAAAAAAAGAATTTGTCAATGAATTTTAAAAGATCATGTAAGGATTCTGGCTGTGGAAATATACAAAACAGTAAATTTCCTCTGGTGGGCAAGCTCCCAAGGAATAACTAGCATTTTGTTTTCCCAATTGGAATATTCTGTAGTTTCTCCCAGGGACTTGTAAGATAACTAATACATGTGCAATGCCTAGCTGCTATGGTAATGCCCTTATGAGGAGGCTCTGTGAAAAAGTCTTATCAGCCTTGACCTTGACCTCAGGCACTCAGTTCTTGGGAATAAAGGAATTCTATTGTTAAACAATCACAATGTTTCACTAAGCTCTAGTAAGCCTGAACCTGTCCATATAAAAGTAACATTGTACAATGGACTTTCTTGAGAGGTACACAAAGCTCCTAACATTGCACATAGTGACTTAGTGTGTAAGGAAAGATTAAGCTGCACAATGTTGCTAACTCTGTAACCTGCCTAATGATACACTGAACAATAAATACTAATGATGCCAATGACCTAATGTAACCTACTGATATAAATAAAGCTAGCAGCTCGACCAGGAGTTGTTGCTTTGCCTCTGTACCTTGTTTCTGTCTCCTTTTGCTTTCCTTGCAAGATCACTTGTCATTAGAGATTCTCTTCAAAATAAATTTTTCTTTTTTCCAAACTTCCTCCTCTCATAATAAATTAGCAAAATATCAACTTACAGAAACAATGGTGGATAAAAATTATTGAATTTTTAGTCAAACAATAAAGTAAGAAAAGCTAGTTTGCCTTTAAATTGCATCACATCTTTCATTTCTATACTATACAGCTGTGGCATTTACAGGCACTTTTATTGGATAAAACCCTGGATAAAACTGGGCTCTATCTGGAACAAATGTAGTAATTCCCATTTGTTTTTATTAGAGGAAATGATTTCTCATAATGGTAGAGGGACTTGCCTAATATCAGTGGTGATAGATGAAAGAGCTGGTGTAATTTTACAAAAGATATCAGTAGAAGACTATGTATTACCTTAAATTGAAAGGAATCAATGATTGGTTCAATGCAGCCACTTTTTTTCTTTAATGATGAGGCCTGAATCCAGTGGAGTTTTACCACTGAGCCACATCCAGAGCCCTTTTTATTTTTGCTGGGGCCAATCTTGAATTTAGGATCATTTTCAGTCTCCCAAGTCATTGGGATTACAGGAGCACATCACTGCACCTGGCCAATGCAACTGCTTTTACAAGTCTCCCACACACAAAAAAAAAATTAATTCAAGATTATGAGAGGTTTTCAGTTTACCTGCCTAAAATGGAAAGGATTTCAGAAACTTGAAAGTTGTAATCCACGCCTTACCCAAGAATATAGGGATTATTTAAAACATGACTCTCGATAAATAATAAAGCTTTTAACTCTGCTACTAAGTAGAGCTTTTCAATATTTATTGTGCATACAGATCTCCTAGGCAACTTTTTACAGTACATGTACAGATTCAACAGTTTTGGCATAAGTCACAAAATTGTGCATTTTTAACAAAATTTCAGGTGATGCTGATGCCACTGGCTCATGGATCATATGTGAACTTGAGCATGTATCAGAATCATCTAGATGCCTTGCTACAACACAGATACATAGTTTCTACTCCCAGAGTTTACAGCTTAGTAGGTCTGGAGTGAACCCCAGAATCTGCATTTTCTGCACTTTACAATTATGCTGATGCTGCTCTAGGGGCCACACACTGAGGATACCTGCTTCATAGCTCTGTACCTCTCTCTTGCCAATGTGCATAGGTTATAAGTAATATATAAGCAATATGTGGCTCTCCCCAGATGAAATCCATTCTTCCATCCACCCTAAAATGTCAGCTTAGTCACAGAAACTTGGAAATCCATCCAGGAGAAATTTCTTCCTGGCCATTGTCCAGAATTTTTCTGTGAGTGATTGACCATAGTCTTTGCAAAAATTAAAGATTATTTCATTTCAAAAATCCATTTTCCCTTGACTCACATTTAATGATAAAGTTTTTCATTCTGCTCCCATGTTGAACTTCTCAGATTTCAATGTGCATACAGGGGACCGAGGCATTTGTTACAGCACATGTTTAGTTCAGTTGATGAGTGTTAAGAGAGGTTGGTCTGCTTTCCTGTTAGACCTCTCCTTAGAGAGGGAGATTTCTTTTATAAAAGGAATCCATGATTACTTTCTAACTGTACAGAATTCGTTCTTCCTGATTCTATTTGAAACTATATTGACACATCTCTAATAAAGTTGGAAGGAACTTCAATATACACTTGGCCCTCTTTATGTGTAGATTCTTCATTCATGTATTCAATCAAGCGCAGACCTAAAGTATTTTAAAAATCACATCTGTACAGAACATATACAAACCTTTTTCTTGTTGTTATTCCCTACATAATTCAGTATAGCAACTACCGTATTTCAATACTGTATACTGAAATAATTATTATGAGTAATTTAGAAACAAGTTAAAGTATGCCGGAGGATGTCCATATGTTATAAGCAAACACTATGTCATTTTACATAGGAGACTTGAGTCTCCTGGATTTTTCTGTTTCAGGGATTCCTGGACCCAACCCCACACATATACTGAGGGACAAATGTACATAACACATATATAAAATAATCAGCAATGCTACATTTGTTCATGATTTAATAGCTTTCTAAGTAACCTAGTCCTATTATGAGCCCACTACAGATTCTCAGACTACAGACAACAGAAAGAGCAGCATCTTCATTCTTTATGTTTATTGATTTATTCATTAATTTGAACATTTTTCTGATTTTAGCAAAATATTTACGTGATCCTTGGTTTCTGAACATAGCCATTTAAAGTATATCTATAGGTAGAGCCAGCCCAATGGCAGATTCTCACTTAATTCACAAAAATATAACTGGGAATATTTCCCCAGAACCACACCAAGTTCAAATTTATCCAGCCCATTAGGGCCAGTGTCCATTATGGCCACACATGTGCCCACATATACTCATCTGTTAAGTGAGAATAATAATAATAGTATTATGTAGGACATATGAATGTATTATGAATCAAGTTAGTAAAGAACATTAATGGTGTCAGTATTCTGCATGTACCTGGTAAACACTCAGTGAATACATTTTATATTTATTCTCCACAACTATGATGGGCAACAGTCATGTTCAAGTATTGCATTTTGACAATAACATTGTTATGTAATACTTTTCTAATCTATATATTAAGTATTGACTTTTCTCTTCATATGTGTATTTTGAAAATAGAAAATAATTGGAGTAAGACAGGACATTGGGAATTGTTCCTCATATAGTACCAGTTTTACTTTCTCCAGATCAGTCAATTAACTTCTTTGTTATTATAAGCTATTTTCAGGCAAGCATGGTGGCACATTCCTGTAATCCCAGTGGCTCTGGTGGCTGAGGCAGGAAGATTGCTACTTCAAACCTAGCTTCAGCAACTTAATAAGACCTTGTGTCTATAGATAAAATATAAAAATAAGCTGGGGATGTGGTTCAGTGGGAACACACTACTGGTTTTATCTGAATACAAAAAAAAAAAGCTATTTTGAATTTGCACCAATTAGTCCATAATGAACATTGGACCTGTTATAATTTAGCTATAAAGTGTCCAATAGTGGCTCATGTGTGAGACAATGAAAGAAAATTAAGAGGTTAAATTATTGGACTATAAGAGCCTTTACGTAATCAGTTCATCAATCCACCCAAATGGTTTAAATAGATAGTGTCTGTAAGAAGGTACAGTGTGGCAGAAGAAAGTAGATCACTGGGGGCATAAATCTGGGGTTTCTATTTTGTCCTTGGTGAGTGGAATTTCCCTCTCCTCTCCTTGCCTCTTCTCTCTCTCTCTCTCTCTCTCTCTCTCTCTCTCTCTCTCCCCATCCCCTTCCTGATGGCCATGTCCTGAGCTGCTTTCTTCCTCCACACCCTTCCATCATGATGTTCTGCCTCAACTAGGGCCCAGAGCAATGGACTCAGCCCTCTGTGCTCTGAGACCTCTGAAATCATGAGCACCAAATAAACCTTTTCTCCTCTAAAATTTTTCTTGTTGGACTTTTTGTCACAGCAATGAAAAAAATGTTTTAATATAAAACAAGCCCTAATTGACCAATAAGAAGGATGTGAACCTGGTGTTGCAATAGGGACTGATTCTCTAAGACCCCTCTTTTAATTAAATTTTAAACTGCCTCTGGAAATTTTCCTATCACTTCCATTTTACTGTTGTTTCTAGGAGCCAATTTCAAATTGAACACAGTTCTCCACATTGAGCACTAGCCCTAATCATCTGATATGAAGAATGTGAACCTCATTCTGCAAAGGAAAAGAATTCTATGAGCCTTCTTTGTGAATTTAGTTTGAAACTTCATCTGAAATCTCTCTGTTCCTGGCATTCAAATTTAAACTTACACTGAGATTTCATCTCACTCCAGTCAGAATGGCAATTATTAAGAATACAAGTAATGGGGCTGGGGATGTGGCTCAAGCGGTAGCGTGCTCGCCTGGCATGCATGCAGCCTGGGTTGGATCCTCAGCACCACATACAAACAAAGATGTTGTATCCGCCGAAAATTAAAAAATAAATATTAAAATTCTCTCTCTCTCTCTCTCTCTCTCTCTCTCTCTCTCTTAAAAGAAGAATACAAGTAACAATAAATGTTGGAGTGAATGTGGGAAAAAAGCTACACTCCTACATTGCTGGTGGAACTGCAAATTGGTACAAACACTAAAGAAAGTAATGTGGAGATTCCTGAAAGAACTAGGAATGGAACCCAGTTATCCCTCTCCTGGGCAAATATCCAGAGCATTTAAAACCAGCATACTGCAGTGACAAAGCCACATCAATGTTTATAATAGTTGAATCCGTGATAGCTAAGCTATGGAACCAACCTAGGTATACTTCAACAGATAAATGGATAAAGAAAATGTGGTATATATACATGATGGAATATTTCACAGCCATAAAGGAGAATTGCCGCAGTCTGGCTGGGCACAATCAGGAGCCACTTGTCAAAAGAAACTAACTTTATTTTTAGAACCACACACGCCAAACAAAACAGCCTCTCAGGAAAAATCCTCAGAGCCTCAACTGCCACCACCGGCTTTCCACAAGCCTCTCTCTCCCACACAAGCTTCTCTCCACCTCCCACAATCCTCCTGCTCTTGAGGCCGATTGGCTGGGTCACGTGGGCGGAGCCAAAAAAGTCCCCCAATGAGCAGCTCCGTGGTCTGAAAGGGCAGGGAAACAGTCCAATGAGCATCACCGCAGAGGAGCCAATCAGCTAGATGTTGCTGGGGCCGAGGAGCCAATCAGCTAGATGTTGCTGGGGCCGCTGTGAGCCAATCATCAGCCGGCAGCTGGAAGTTTGCTGGCAGCTGGAAGTTTGCTGGGGCCCCTTCGGCTGTGGCTCTCAACATCTCCCCCTCTCTGTTTAAACAACAAGCATGTGGCTTAGGGACCGTGCCTGCCTTAGGTTGTCCAATAGTACATATGGTCCTTAGGTTGGTACCATTGCAATTGGATCTTACCCGTCACTGACTACCGGTCCAGTATACAGCCACACCTGTGGAGAGGTCTTTGTACCAGCGGGGGGGTGAGGTTCTTTGCCTCACCTCTGTTGGCCCCCAAATTTTAGCTGGACGATCATGACAAGCAGAAGGGAGGAAGATACACCAAGCCAATTGACGGCTCCTTTTGGAAAAATTGTACCACCGATGACATCATCAGCAAAAATACCCCAACACTACCACAAGTCGCTGCACCAACAGATAGTTCACAATGCATACAGGTGAGCTCACAATGTGTCCAGGCAAGTTCTGCAAGCAGTTCAGTGATGGCTATTGTAGAAGCTGTAGATTGGTTTTATCTTTGACTTCACCAGCACTGGGATGAAGATAGGAATTCTGGCAATAATGGCTAAAGAAAAAATTATGTAACATTACAGAAGGCACTAAAAGAAAACAATTTTCTTAACAATTTACATTATCTTTAAGAGAATTATTAAATATAATGAAAAGGAAAGGTGAAAGTAAACAAACAGATCTGTTAACCTTCTTTTGTGTTCACATATTAAAACAATCTTTAACAGCTGTTTACCCAATTAAATTAAACCATTTAAATCACGTGAATTAAAAAAAAATATTTGGATCCATTTTATCATGAGCGCTCATCATATATGATATATGGACATACATACATTCAAACATATAACACAAAACACAAGTGTGCACACATAATATAATACATACAACACATAACATTATAGTAAAGGCCTTATAACTTTTTACAGGTGAAATCTCCATTGCAATGTTTAAAAACTCTATAGTCAAAAAATAGAACTGATCAGCAAAACATTAACCTAGGTCTGTATGAGCTCAAAAAACAAAATAGAACTTCATGATATGGCAAAGGGCAATAATAAAATAGATATTGAAAAAAGCATCCTGGTTCTGTTGCAGATGTAAGAATAGCCAAACTGGAGTTTTGGATATCAGTTGTTATGGATTTGAGCCAAATCATCTTCTTTTTGGTCTGTAGAAATCGCTTTAGTTAATCTTTCTGGAATCCAAATCGGCTGCTGTTCTCCCTGTGGAAACACATAAACAGACCCCCGACTCCAGACAATCACTGGGTCAGGACCTTGGTTAATCTCTCTGGAATCCAAATCGGCTGCTGTTCTCCCTGTGGAAACACACAAACAGACCCCCGACTCCAGACAATTACTGGGTCAGGACCT
Source organism: Marmota marmota marmota (assembly GCF_001458135.2). Taxonomy (NCBI): domain Eukaryota; kingdom Metazoa; phylum Chordata; class Mammalia; order Rodentia; family Sciuridae; genus Marmota; species Marmota marmota. The sequence goes on from NW_026000196.1 coordinate 21,510,252, forward strand.
TTCCATTGTCCTGTTAGAATATCCTTCCAAAGTACCTTGGGCTTATGTACATTTTTTGGACACATATGCCTTTCCGCAGCACTAAGTCCTGATGAATCCAAATTTAAAAAGTTTAGAGTAAAAAGGGTTATTTTAAGTTTATCTTTGGGGAATATATACCCCTTCCCAATTCCTTCTTTTTGCTTTAATAAGTACATTTTAATAGTTTGATGAGCTCTTTCAACTATGCCTTGTCCCTGTGGATTGTATGGGATTCCTGTTATATGAGTAATGCCAAATGTTGAGCAAAATTGTTTAAAAGAGGTAGAAGTATAACCAGGGGCATTATCTGTTTTTAACTGTTTTGGAACACCCACAGTGGCAAAATTTTGTAAGCAATGAGCTATAACATCTTTAGTTTTTTCTCCGGCATGAAGGGAGCCCATCAAAAATCCAGAAGAAGTATCAACTGTAACATGCAAATATTTTAATTTTCCAAATTCTGGCAAGTGTGTGACGTCCATCTGCCAAATATGGTTAGGTATCAATCCTCTAGGATTGACTCCAAGATTAACTTGTGGTAAAAAGGTCACACAATTTTGACATTGTTTTATTATTTGTCTAGCTTGTTCCTTAGTTATTTTAAAACGCTTTTGTAAAGTATTAGCATTGACATGGAACTTTTTATGAAAATTTATAGCTTCTTCTAGTGTAGAGAAAATATGTATGTCATGTGTAGTTTTATCTGCTAAATCATTGCCCAAACTAAGGGCTCCAGGCAATCCTGTATGTGCCCTGATATGTCCTATAAAGAATGGATCTTTTCTGTCCCAGATTAGACTTTGTATAGTGGAAAGCAAAGAGAAAACAGTAGAAGAAGGGGAAATCCTACCAGCATCTTCAAGAGATACTATAGCATTAACTACATACTGACTATCAGAAAATAAATTAAATACAGAATCTTTAAACATCACAAAAGCTTGTAAAACTGCATTAAGCTCTACCTTTTGAGCTGATTGTTTGGGTACTAAAAATGTAAAAGTTTGATCAGGGGTAACTACTGCTGCTGTACCATTATTTGACCCATCAGTGAATATATTTGGAGCATTCATGATAGGTGTTTTTCTTGTCATTTTTGGAAAAATTACAGGATGCAATGACCAAAAAGACAATAAAGGATTAGATGGTAAGTGGTTATCAAATGAAACATTAGATTTGCACATGATTATTGCCCAAGTATTTAACTCATTAGCTAACTCATCAATTTGATTCATAGTATATGGAGTAATAATTTTATTGGGAGAAATTCCAAACACTCCCTTTGCTGCTTTTATTCCTTTGAGTATTAATTGTCCTACAGCCTCAGGATACCTAGTAAGAATAGTGTTAGGAGAATAAGATAAATGTATCCATAATAATGGACCTTCTTGCCAAAATACTCCTGTAGGAATATTTTTTGTTGGTAGTACAATAAATAATAAAGGCAAACTTATATCAATTCTATCCAAATGCATATTTTCCATATATGTTTCAATGATTTTTAATGCCTTTCTTGCTTCAGGCGTTAACATTCGGGGTGAATTTGGATCTGATGGACCTTTTAGGATATCAAATAAAGGTCCCAACTCTCCTGTTGGTATACCTAAATAAGGCCTTATCCAATTTATGTCTCCTAATAACTTTTGAAAGTCATTAAGTGATTTGAGTTGATCTACTCGTATTTGAATTTTTGGTGGACGGACCATGGTTGAGGATAATAGAACTCCTAAATAATTAATTGGAAAATTTAATTGTACTTTATCTATTGCTATCTCTAGATTATAATTTTTTAATAAGTTTGTAAGTGTGGCATAACATTCTAGCAATGTGTTTTTATCTTTGTGTGCTAATAATACATCATCCATATAGTGAAATATTTGTAGTTCAGGATTTTGATTTCTAAGTGGCTGGATTACTTTGTTAACATAAATTTGACACATAGTTGGGCTGTTAGCCATCCCTTGAGGGAGTACTTTCCATTCATATCTCTGATCAGGACCTTCATGATTCAGTGCAGGGATAGTAAATGCAAAACGTGGACTATCCTCAGGATGAATTGGAATTGAAAAAAAACAATCTTTAATATCTATAACTAAAACATACCAGGTTTTTGGCAAAGCAGACAATTGAGGAATCCCTGATTGAGCAGGTCCCATAATAACCATCTCATTATTAATGGCTCTTAAATCTTGCAATAATCTCCATTTACCAGATTTCTTTTTGATGACAAAAATGGGAGTATTATGGGGAGATACAGAAGGTTGTATATGTCCTTCTGCTAATTGTTGTTTGACCAGGTCATGGGCTGCTTGTATCTTTTCTTTAGTCAGGGGCCACTGAGGAACCCATACTGGTCTTTCTGATTTCCAAGTAATTTTTATTGTCTCAGTGGCCCTTTCTGAAAATCCAACCCATGTCTGTCTGTTCCTTGATCTATTTGTATTGGTGCTGCTATACCTTGTTCTTGTTTTTCTAATCTTTTTCCTTTCCTAAAACCTTGTCTAGTCATAATAGTGGGTGCATTTTGGTTGATGTTATTTGTTAATGTCAAACCTAATTGATCTAGGACATCTCGTCCCCATAAATTTACGGGAAGATGATCCAATACATATGGCTGTATAGTTCCTTCACATCCTTCAGGATCCTTCCAATCTAATACCATTGCACTTCTATGGGGATTAGTCGCCACTCCTAGGCCTCGAAGCGTTTGAGTGGCTTGTTGTAATGGCCAATGTTTTGGCCATTCTTGACGAGAGATGATGCTAAGGTCTGCACCTGTATCCAGTAGCCCATTAAATTCATGTCCTTGAATATTTAGTTTTAGCATGGGGCGAGAATCTAAATTTAAAGAAAGCATAGCCCAATCTACACCTGTGGAGCCTAATCCCTTGGAACCTCTTTCTACAGTACGACTGGAAAATTTATCATGTAGGCTGGGTATTATTAGTAACTGTGCTATTCTATCTCCTGGTGAAATTACTGATATACCCTTTGGAGAACTGGCTATAATTTTTATTTCACCTTCATAATCGGGATCAATTACCCCAGGACTTATCATAAGTCCTTTTAGAGTAGAAGAGCTGCGTCCCAATAATAAGCCTACTGTTCCTTTGGGAAGAGGTCCTTTCACCCCTGTGGGAATGATTTGAACTCCCATCTCTGGAGTTAGTACTGCTCTGGCGGAGGCGCAGATGTCCAACCCTGCGCTCCCTCTGGTTTGTCTGATGAGGGATCTGATGGACAATGTGTCCTGGGCACTACCCTGATGGGGTTGCTGGGTTCCTCCAGTGCTCCGTATATTTGTGGTTTTGGGCCCCGGAGCATTGGGCCCCCCTGTCCATTTTTTGGCAATGGAGCCCGATGCCTTTCTCCACGATATCGTGGATAAACACCTGGTCCTTGTTCGTTTTTTGATAATGGAGTACCCTCTATGGTGGTTTGAGAACGGCATTCATTAGCCCAATGTCTCCCTCTACGGCATCGTGGGCAAATACCTGGTATTCTACTCCTTTGATACCTAGTTTTGTTAAACCCTCCTCCAATGGGGCAATTCCTTTTAAAATGTCCTGTTTGTTCACAATTGTAGCATGTTCTTGGCCTGGCATCTAAAGCCTGTTTTACTGCAGCTGCCACAATTTGCCCTTGTTCATTAATGTCTCTGGCATCTAAAGCCTGTTTTACTGCAGCTGCCACGACTTGCTCTTGTTCATTAATGTCTCTACATAATTTAATATATGTGTTTAAATCTTCATGTTTCCATGGTCTAATGATATCTCTGCACCAACGATTCGCTTGCTCATAAGCCAGGTGTTTTAGTAATGGCATTGCTTGTTCTGTATTCCCAAAAACTCTGGTAGCTGTTTGAATAAGCCTATCTACAAATTCAGCATAAGGTTCATTAGCTCCTTGTATTACCTTAGATAATTGAACTTGTAAACCTCCATGTCCTTGTAAAGTCTTCCATGCCTTAATTGCATCTGCAGCAATTTGTGCGTATACACCAGGATCATATGCAATTTGTTGCTGCTGATCCTCATAAGGTCCCTTTCCTAACAACATATCTAGATTTCTCTGAGGATAACCAGCTGCTGCATTTCGCCTAGCCGTCTCCTTGCAAAATTCCTCATTGGCAACCTTCCATAACAGGTATTGTCCTCCATTTAGCACAGCTTTACACATATTAGCCCAATCTGCTGGCGTCATGTTCAAGTTGTTAATGGATTCGACCATGCTTACAGTGAAGGGTGCTTGAGGACCATAGGTTGTTACAGCCTCTTTTAGCTGCTTCACTGTTTTGAAATTTAAAACTTGGTAAAATCGCTGCCCTCCTGCCTCAAATACAGGGCATGTTAATATTTGAGATCTTGTCTCAGGATCCCAACTATCAACTGCGGGGGTTGGGGACCTCCCAGCATATGGAGGTGGCCTTGTTAGTTGGACACTTACGTCCTCTGGTGATAGAAAGGTGTTAGTAGCAGTCTCCTGTTGTAACTTTCCCCCTGATGGCTTTTTCTGTTTTACACTTTCTTTCTCTGTCTGACTAGCTTGAGAGGCCTTCTCTTTTACTTGAATCTTTTCCTCTGTCTGACTAACTTGAGAGACCTTCTCTTTTACTTGAATCATTATGTCTTCTTCTTCCTCTACCATTGTCTGAACTGAAGGCTTTGGACTAAGCAAACAAGATATGAACGTCCACAATGGCAATGTGCCAACTGGCAGAGTCCCTGGGCTTTTCTTTTCTATTCTTTTTAAATCTTCACCATGATGGTTCCATTGTGATATATTTAACAACTCCTCCTTAAAAAGCCATGGGCTACATTTTTGTATTGTATCAACGTATGCCCTGATTGTTCTTGATTTTACTGAGATGCCTCCTTCCTCTAACAATTTACTTAACACTCTTTCAGTTTGTTTTTTACTAATTTCTGATCCCGTATTTCTACTATAATACAACTCAACAAGATAACGCCTAACAAAACTGAAACTGAGTGAAACAAAATTGGAACAACACAAAATCATTATAATAGCCTCCTGAAATGTCCATCCGTCCTTTCTCCCTATCTGTTCCTCAGATGTGAGCGGTTTTTCTTCCATCTTACACATCTCCAGGGACAGGCAACTTAAAACAAAAGTGAAACAAAATAACAAAAGAAGAATCTTAAAATGGCTACCCATCCTCTTGCCCTGCCCTCAGGGGCGAGCAGTTCACTTACCCTCAGTCGCTCCCCGTGCGAGCCACCAAATGCCGCAGTCTGGCTGGGCACAATCAGGAGCCACTTGTCAAAAGAAACTAACTTTATTTTTAGAACCACACACGCCAAACAAAACAGCCTCTCAGGAAAAATCCTCAGAGCCTCAACTGCCACCACCGGCTTTCCACAAGCCTCTCTCTCCCACACAAGCCTCTCTCCACCTCCCACAGAGAATGAACTTGTATGCATTTTCAGGTAAATGGATGGAACTGGAGAATATCATGCTCAGTGAAATAAGACAATCCTAAAAAAACAAGGGTTAAATGTTTCTTTTGATATGTGGAAACTAGAGCATAATAAAGCAGAAGCGGGGAGTGAGAGAAAAGAAGTTCAGTAGATTAGAAAAAGGGGAATAAAGCAAAGGGAAGTGGTATTGGAATAGCAAAGACAGAAAAATAAATCTAACATTAGTTTTCTATGTACTTATATGAAGATACCTAAGTGAATTCCACCATTATGTACACCCCAAAGAAAATGAGGTCTTATTCTGATTACAGAATAAAATATATTCCATGCTTGTACAATTATATCATAGTAGATTCTACTGTCATATATAACTAAATCAATAAAAATAAATTTTAAAAGAATGCAAAATCTGATTGGTAAAGAGATGTGCCATAATTTATTTACATTAGATTCGCTTTTAAACATATGCAATACAACCATTTAAAAAGAGAGTAGAAGAAGCTGGGATTATAGCTCAGTGATAGAGCACTTGCCTGTCATATGTGAGGCACTGGTTCAAGCCTCAAAACCACATAAAACAAATAAATAAAACAAAGCTACTATGTCCATCTAAGAAACAAAACAAGATAAACAAACACTTGGGGCTGGGGTTGTGGTTCAGCGGTGAAGTGCTCGCTTAGCACATGCAAGGTCCTGGGTTTGATCCTCAGCACCACAAAAAAATGAATAAATAAATAAAATAAAAGTATTGTATCCATCTAAAACTAAAATAAATAAATAAATAAATATCAAACAAACAAACAAAAACACTCACTGGAGCTATTGTCAAATGCAAGTGGCTGGGAGCTTCAGAGTCAGGTTTTTACTTAATGCACAGACAGGGCCTTCTGAATTGTACCTGTTGCCCCACAAGCTTCAAGTTTTCTTTTACTTCCTTTTAGAATCTGTTCTCCTAATGGCCAAGTTTTACAGTTTAAAAATGGCTTGTAGAATCATTAGTCAAAGACAAGTTGCAGTAAATTTCCAAAGGTATGTTCCATTTCATGGAAAGAGAATTGGGAATTAACCCCCAATGCAATAATTTTTTCACTTTCATGAGTTGGGTTCATGAAGACCAGGCTATTTAGGGCCATACATGTGCACTTTGAAACCTGCTTGCACAAGCAGCAGTGAAAGATTGCTGGGGTGTCCCCAAAACAGGTTTTCAATGAGATTACACCATATTTAATGGGATTTTTTTCCCCTGTAGCACGATGTTCACCTTCTTCATGCCCACTTCCAAGGTTGACTGACACTTATGGTGAAATATGTGCAGTTCAAAACAGCTTAGAAGAGCATGAGTGAAAGGATCCAAAGGTGTTTATAAAATGATTTTAATATTTTCATATCCATTAACCTCTGTCTCAATATCTACAAGTTGGTCTACCAGTATATTTCCTTTGTTATTTATATCATTGATCATGTAGGTCTAATTGGTTTAAAATATTTTTCAAGTCTTCTATTTTGAGATAACCATTTTGCATGACTTTACTTTTCTTTATAGTAAGTGGGGATTAGTGTCTCTTAGTTTTAAAGTGTTAGTCTCTATTTATTCAATTATCTTCATCTTACTTTTTTATATTTTGGAAGTATGATGGGAATTACAAATATATCTACTCTTATTGTTGTATCCCAGGGAAAGGTTCATTTTATCTTCATGAAATTATCTACTTTCCCTCTTTTCAAAGTTTTTTTAATTTAAAATATATTTTATCTTATATAAGTTTTTGTTTTAAAAAGTTTTTGCATAGCTGCTTTGTGGGTCAGTGGTAGAGTACTTGCCCAGCACATGTGAGATATTGGGTTCAAACCTCAGCACCACATAAACATAAATAAATAGGGTTTGGGTTGTGACTAAGTTGTACAGAACTTACTTAGCCTGTATGAGGCACTGGGTTTGATCCTCAGCACCATATAAAAATAAATAAACAAAAAAGATATTGTGCCCATGAATAACTAAAAATAAATTTAAATAAATAAATAAAATGGAGGTCCATGTATAACTAAAATATTTTTTAAATGCTTTGCATATCATAATTTTGCCCACCCCCAGTTTTCTTTAGTGACTTTTGTATGTAAAACACTCATATCTTTTTCATTCAATCTACCTATGTTCTTAGATGTACAGTTGTATTTTTTAAGATTAAACTCTGTTAGTCAAGCTTTTTGTTTTAAATGGTGTTTTGTAATAATGCATTTATAGTTGAATAAATTTATAAAAGTGGAAAAAAATGAAAGAATTCAAAGGGTCCTTTCTTGGGAGATCCCAAAGGCAGGTACCATCTTCATTCACACAGTGGGATATTTCTCTGTAATAGCAACAGGTTTCATTCTTCATGTTGGCTTAGTATGTTTACCACATATTTTGACTAACTATGTGCAGTTTTAAAACAGCTTGTAGGAGAAGCAGTGAATCCAAGGCAGAGATGATCCTAAGCCAGGTTCTTACTAAATTGACAGAGGATAGCAGCATGAGGTTTACATTATTCATTTCAAGGCACCAGGGCCAGGGTTCAAGGCCAAATATGTATAGTTCAAAAATGGCTTCTAAGGCCAAACATTTTGCATGCCTGCAATCCCAGTGGCTTGGGAGGTTGATGCAGGAAGATCACAACTTTGAGGGCAGCCTCACCAACTCAGCAAGGTCCTAAGGAACTCAGCAACACCCTATTTCTAAATAAAATAAAAATGTGGCTCAGTGGTTAAGTGCCCCTGGGTTCAATCCCAGTGCAAAAAAAAATTGCTTGTAGGACTTGTACTTGCCCCATAGCCTCCACTGAGCATTCTGCGGGAAGGAATAGAAAGAAAGTCAGTAGTAGTAGGTGCTTCAGGGTTTTGTTACCTCACTCAATGGAGCATGTATCCTTGCCTATGTTTCCAAACATTTATACTGCTTAAAACTTTAATTATTTATCTTATTTATTTATTTTGCAGTTATATCCCCAGGCCTTGTTTATTTTTAGTGTTTTTAAAAATATTTTTAGTTATAGATGGGCAGAATACATTTATTTTATTTATTTTTATGTATTTATGTTTCTTTTTAGTTGTGATTGACATGATACCTTTATTTTATTTATTTATTTATGTTAATTTATATATATTAGTTGTCAATTTATTTATTTTTATTTATTATTTTTTATTTTTATTTATTTCTATGTGGTACTGAGAATCAAACCCAGTGCCTACACATGCTAGCCAAGTGTACTACTAAGGTATAACCCCAGTTCTTATTTTTAGTTTTTAAATAGTATCACTAAGTTGCTGAGACTTGCCTCAAATTTGGGACCCTCCTGCCTTAGTCTCCTGTCTCACCAGAATTAAATATATGTGCTGCTGAATCTAGGAAAGTTTCAAACTTTAACAGAAACAAAATTTTCCATGGAAACACATTGAGGAAACTATTGGTATTACAAAGAATGAGCCCTGAGAATTAAAATGCAATCAATTTCTCTTCCTTCCTTCCTTTCTTCTTCTCCTCCTTCTTCTTCTTCTTCTTCTTCTTCTTCTTCTTCTTCTTCTTCTTCTTCTTCTTCTTCTTCTTCTTCTT